>NC_051086.1:5697512-5905012 GCF_004664715.2 Peromyscus leucopus
TCCTTGGGTCTGGTAGATCAGTGTGTTCTTCCAACCCTATACTGAAACAGGTGCCAGGGAATTCCCAGCAGGTCTGAGGGCACCTGGGTAAACTGAGGTAGAGCTCCTTTCCTCTGCCTTCCTCTCCTCTGCCCTGTGCTCTCTTCCACTACACACTGAGAATCCCCTGGCAAACACTGCTTCGGCTAGGAAGTGGAAATTCCTGGCCCCAGCGAAGGCTCCAGGCGGCCATGTGGGAAGGGACAGCTGGTCTCTGCCTGACAATGTCAGGCCGCCCGGCCGGATGCCCCGGCACAGGAGGTGCCGTTTACAGGAAGCAACTGGCCCCAAGGGGCTTGGAGCCTTTGCACCCGATAGTGACAGCAGCCTCAGCCCGCAGATAAACACAACCCACTGAAAATGGACCTTCAGGAGGACCACGCATTTGATTTTTGAATCAGAAGTGTGAAAGGAACCGGGGGTGGGGGAGGGGATGGGAGGATGGGGGGTGGTGGCGCACACCTTTAATACTGGGGCTCGGAAGACAGAGGCAGGCAGATCTCTGTGAGTTCGAGGCCAGCCTGGTCTACAGAGTGAGTTCCAGGACAGCCAGGGCTACACAGAGAAACCCTGTCTTGAAAAAACAAACAAACAAAGTGTGAAAGGAAAATCGGAATCTCCCAGCACATAGGCCCACTTCTTTTTCCCCCCTTTTCTTTGAGATGCTCTTGCTGAGTGGCCCTGGCTGGCCTAGAACTTGCAGTCATCTTCCTGACTCTGCTTCTCAAGTGCTCAACTTAGAGGTGTGTGAGCCACCGCATCTCGTCTCCTTTCATTTTTAAAAAATGCACCAGGCACGTCCAGCATGCTTTCTTTGAGCATGGTGTCTCCTAGCTGAGCTGGGCACTTGACTACATGTCCTGTCACCCTCGACCACCCTCAAGGGGCCACTCACCTCCAGCAGCTGCGCAGCGCTGGGCCGGGTCTCTGGGTTCTTATCCAACGCTATCTTCAGAAAGTCCCGGAACTCCACGGACCTGGGAGGACAGGTGTAAGGAGTGGGCCACAACACAGTCACCATGCTCCCAGGATCGGGTGTTTCCCCAAAACAACACTCCAAGAACAAAGGGGCCTCCGTTGCCTAAAAGTGGAGACAGGGTCTACATGACATCCTTCTTATCATGGATATCATTGTCCAGACCAGGACACAGAAGTCAAAGAGGCTGAACCCAAGTTCCCATTCCTAGCCCTGAGCCATGTGGCCGCTGGGGCCCTGTTTAGGGTCTCCGTGTCCTGGGACAAAATGGGATCTCATACTGGCTAAGCGGCCTTATTCTCAAGTTCAGGTGGGCAGTTCAGAAAGGCCCGGAGGTGTCCCCCCCCCCCAGCTCTGACACCCCTCTGATTTTGGAGTCAGATACCGTGCACACACACACCCACCCCAGTGCCATATGCCTCGTGTCCCCTTGGAGTGCCCTCAGCTCTCTAAGTACCCCGCTGTCCTCTCTCTCCTTACCACTTGGAGGGCGTGAGCAGTGTGGGAGGGTCTGACTTGGCAATCTTGAGCAGGACCCGCATGGGGTTGAGCTCGTGGTGTGGCGGCTCGATCTGAGCCATCTCGATCAGCGTGATGCCCAAGGACCAGATGTCAGCCTTGTAGTCATAGGGGGCGTCCTTCATGGTCTCACAGAGCACCACCTCAGGGGCCATCCTGAGCCAACCAAGGAACAATAAGGGCTAAGAATGGGGCCCCTGCGAGTGCCGCTTGTAGCCTCGGGGTCTGGAACACCACCAGCTCCACATTGGAGGTTGGCAGCATTTGAAGCCATGATTTGAATTACTGGCATCCATTTCTTCCTCAAGGGTCTTCACGAGCCCCTGCCACGGCCTGATGCAGTTCCTGGAACCTACCACAAGGTGGCAGCAGCAATCCAGAACAGAGTCCTGGGGAAGGGGCAGGTGGGTGAGGGCAGAGGGGGAGGTTCCAGCAAAAACAAAAACAAAGTGGGACCTTGGGGTAGACCGACTAGGACAGCACCAAGAGAAAGGGGGATGGGAGAGAAGAGAAAGGAATAACGGGTGGGGTGGGAGAGAAAGAGTTAAGAGTAATAAGCAAGCAAGGAAGGGGCCAAGCACCGTGGTGAGTTGTAAAAACAGGACACAAAGCAATCAGGTGTGAAATCGAGTAAGAGAGCTGTGGGCGGGGTGAGGCCCACATGCGTGCACGTGTGGAGGAGTGGGTGATCAGCGCCACATGTCTGCAGACTGAGGCAAAGCAAGGCCTCAGGTGTCTTCTTCCACCAGAGCTTTCTTTTCATAGATGTTTTTAAAAAGGAACCACAACAGTCGAGAGAGGCCCGGGAAGATTTCTCTGAGGACAGGAAGTGAATTTACATTGTTCTTCTACCACGCCCCCCTCCAGCACCCGGAACTCAGTACGTGTGTTAGTCAAACCAAGAACTGGAGCCCTTTTTAGGGGCTCAGTTTAGTTTATTAATGGGGTGCTTTCCACTGTAACCCCAAGGTATAGATGAGGTACGGGGAAGGTCAGTAACTCGCCCTATGCAGAGAAGTGGAGGCTGGACCCACACTGACTGGGGGCCCTGAACCAGCACCCTGCCTCCCCCACACAATCCACCCAGAGGTAACCATGCGGTTAGGCTTGATAACCTGTCAATCAGTTCCCAGAGGCCTCGCAACTCACCAGTAAGGCGTTCCTATGAAGGAATCTCGCTTTTGCAGAGTTTTCAGATTCTTGGCAGACACACCAAAGTCAGCTGCAAGACAGAAGCCTCAGATAAAAGAGCTGAGGGCCTCCTCTCTACCCAGGGCCTAGGTGTGGACTTGAGGATGCTCGTGTTTTAAAATTTTAAAACAAACACGAGTTTTAAAATTAATTTTAAAACAAACACAAGTTTTAAAATTAAAGTGAGCTTGCTGCTCAGATGGGCACTTTGTCACCACTGGGAGTATGAACCGGCCAGACCCTTCCATGAATGAGAGCAACTTAAGTCACAAGAGCCTTCTAAAAAGCCAGATTCAGGTGGGGCAGTGGTGATGCACGGCTTTAATCCTAGCACTGGTCCCAGGATAGCCAGAGCTACACAGTGAGTCTCTCTCTCTCTCTCTCTCTCTCTCTCTCTCTCTCTCTCTCTCTCTCTCTCTCTCTCTCTCTCGCACACGCCAGACTCATTTGATCCAATGAAATAGCACTAAATGCAAACAATTACAATATTCATCAGTGTGCCATTCAATCTCAAACACGTCTGTAGCCAGACTTATGAAGCTGTCATAAAAAAAAAAAAACAAATTAACATTTTTAAAAAAAGGTATTATCTGTAATGCCTTAGCCTTTCCTTTTCCTTCTTTTTGGTTTTTCAAGACAAGGTTTCTCTGTGTAGCCCTGGGTGTCCTGGAACTCACTCTGTAGACCTGGCTCCACTCAGAGATCTGACTGCCTTTCCTCCTGAGTGCTGGGGTTAAAGGCGTGCGCCGCCACCGCTTGATTTTTGGTTTGTTTTTCCCTTAGTTTTTTAAAGAAGATTTTCTCTCTCTCTCTCTCTCTCTCTCTCTCTCTCTCTCTCTCTCTCTCTCTCTCTCTCTCTCTCTCTCACATACACACACACACACACACACACACACACACACACACACACACACACACACACACGATAAGGCAGGAAGTTGAGAGGTAAACCAGCCCAGCGGTGCTGAGTTCTTGTAATCCCAGCACTTGAGAGACAAGCAGGGGTTGAGAGTTGGAGAACAGCCTGAGCTACAGGCAAGACTCTGGACAACGACTCTCAGCAGAGCTACACAAGCCCTGGCCTAGCATGTGCAGCCCTGTGGATCTGTTCCCCAGCACAGCGATTTTAAATGTCACGAAGAACTCTTCACATGAAGTATTTATTTATTTATATACTTATCAATATGTGTTTAATATTATCAGGTTAATGGAGAAGAGGAGGCTGCACACTTGTCTGTGCTCCCTGGAAGAGCAAACACACACACACACACACACACACACACACACACACACACACACACACACACACACACCCTGAACTACCTTGGAGGAAACATGACAGACTGCCTCACCGGGGCAGGGTGGTTAGACTGGACGTGGCATCTCCCACTTTCAGGGTTATGAAACTTTGCTATGATAAATACATACGGTTTTCAGGACCAAGAAAAATACACCAGTAAGATTTATCTTTAAACACACCCAACAACACATCAGCATGCCTTCCCACACCCAGGATGAAGAGAAGAATCTCTGAGGGGAAATGTCTCCCGGGCACCTGCCTTGGAGGCCACATCTCCTGGTAGCCAAGCAGCACTCTGGAGACGGTGCTCAGCTGCAAGGCGACGGTGACTTATCCCAAGAACTCCACGGAGCTCCCATCGGACTCACAAGTTCAAACCAGAGGGGAGCCAGGCACAGAGTGGGTGCCGGTTCCTCTTGGGCTCATTCAAGATTCCCCGGGCACCATCAGGAGCCAGGCCGGCTGGAGAGGAGCCACAGGGACCCAGAGGCAAAGCCAGCCCTGGCCTCCTTCTATACCCAGCTCAGGGAAACAGAGAACAACCAACCAACAGGAGCTTCTTCAGCTGAAGGGAGGGAGGCGGTGGAGGGGTGGGGGACAGAGGAGCGTAGGAGCGGTGTGACCTGGGAAGCAGTCAGGGAGGGAGCGAAGGAAAGGTCACCTGGAGGAGGCCCAGACGAGGACCCGAGGCACCCATTCATAAGACCAGCACGTAAGAGCATCCTAATGTGCCAGGTGCCATCCCACTGCTGAGATGGCCTTCCCGCCAGGCCAGCATCCTGTCACTCTAGTGTGACACATTTAACCAATCTGGTGGGAATCCTGGGAGCACAATTGGAGGACAGCATTCTGTGGGGCAGGATTAGAGAGGACACCAGTGAAGGCAGGATTCCTGGGGTAGGGACTCCTGGGGCAACAGTTGGGGTGGGGGGGGCAGGATTCTCCAGGGCCAGGATTGGGGAAGTCGGATTCCAGGGCTGAGGAGTCAAGGCAAAGGGCCAAGCACTGGGGCCAGTGGGGACAGTTGGTCAAGATCTGAGGGAGACATTTCTGAGGCAGGACCGAAAGGCAGGGGAATTTCCAGGGACATGAGCAGAGGGAGAAGAGCCTTCCGAACCATCTTGTGGGAATCCCTCACCAGCAGCTGACCAGGAACATTCCGGCACAGCTAACTAACCGGTCGAGGCCTTCCTCCCTTTCCAACATCAACAGTCAGTTTTCCAGGAATCTCACCAGAAGGCACATTTATGGGAAAAGGACACACACCAAAACCCTGGTAATAGCTTTGGTGGTGCCTCTAATTTCACCTATCCAGTTCTGTTCCCATCCAAGGAATCTCCAGAGCTACCCCGTGCTGGTAAGTGTTACGTTAACTTGACACAGCTAGAGTCAGCTTGGAAAGAGGGTCTCAAGTGAAAAATGCCTCCACCAGATTGCCTGCAGGGCATTTTAAAATGAATATTAATGATTGATGTGGGTAGGCCTAGCCCATGGATAAGGAAGGATTGCTACTCCTCTCTTCTCGGGTATCGGTCACCCCTAGGCTGGTGGTCCTGGGGTCTGTAAGAAAGCAGGCTGAGCAAGCCATGAGGAGCAAGTCAGTGAGCAGCACCCCTCCATGCCCCCCCATCAGTCCCCGCCTCCAGGCTCCCACCCTGACTTCCCTGGATGATGGACTACAAGCCGTAGGATGAAATCAACGCTCTCCTCCTCAAGTTGCTCTTGGTCATGGTGTGTCATCACAGCAGAACAGAGTTCTATTGAACTCTGACTAAGACACACCACACAGATCTCTCTTATCAGGAAAGAGAAGGAAATTCTTTTTCCTTAGCAACCTTTTGAGGTGTGATTTCAGTCACCAAGGGGCAAATACTGTCAATTCTAGAAAAAAATAATTGTTTACTCTTCCTTGAGGAGCCAAGTCTACTCTTGGGTATGTCTTAAGGTGAGAAGCCCACATCCATACTCCCATACTCCAGGGTACGTCTTACTTTCTTTTTAAAATGCGTGCGTGCGTGCGTGCGTGCGTGCATGTGTGTGTGTGTGTGCATGCGTGCACGTGTGTGCGTGTGTGTGTGTGTGTGTGTGTGTATGTGTGTGTGTGTGCATGTGCGTATGCATGTCTGCGTGCCTGAGAGCTCTCAAACACTCTACATGTAGAGGTCAGAGGGCACTTGTGAGAGTCAGTTCCCTTCTTCCGCCACATGAATTCCGGAAACGGAGCTCAGGTCGCCAGGCTGGCAGCACGCGCCTTTACCACGCACCGAGCATCCCTCCTCTGCTGCCCCTCACGCCAACACCACTCCAAGCCATCTTTATGAAATCACAAACTCTGCCATATAAATGGACTAGTCCTGAAATTCTTCTCATCACTGAAGCCACGCACCTGTCTGTCCTGAGTCAAGGTCCCCAAAGGTCTAGGGGACTCTCCGGGCTATAGAGGGTAGGGAATGGAGCTGTCTGTCCCCTTACCACTCAGGTTTTCCAGGCCCAATAAACGTGCAGAAGCTGGTGGGGGGTGAAATAAGCTATGTAGAGCGCCATGGGGGACAGGATAGTGCTCCCCACCCCGTGACACAGGGGTGCTAACACTTGATCCTTTAGAGCTCATTTGGGAGCTATCCTGAGGATTAAATTGAGACATTTGCAAAGTGACTGCTCCCACCTCAGGTCATCATGACGGCTCCATACTGGAGCCCAAGGAAGGGCCCAGCCTGAGAACCTGAGGTCTCGAAAGGCTGAGATGAACAAGCTTCTCCTGAGTAGCCATGAAGCAGCTCTCTGCCTGGACAGTGCAGACTGGCAGCATTACATGCTCTCCCTCTCTCTCCTCCTCCCCCCCTCTGTGTGCGTGTGTGCGTGCATGCGTGCGTGTGTGTGTGCGTGCGTGCGTGTGTGTGTGTGTGTGTGTGTGTGTATGTGTGTATGTATGTGTGTGTGTGTGTGTGTGTGTGTGTGTGTGTACTGACCTGGGACAGGGGTCTGTAGGTTACCTCCTCCCAGGGCAGGACCAGGGCTGCTAAGAGTGAGGTTCAGACACAGGCGAAGCCCCAGCCGGCTTGGAGAGTGGTCCCTCAGGGGCCCCTCAAGAATGTGGATTGGGCTTTCCTTCCTGCTGGGTCAGCCTGGGTACCCGTGAGCCTGTTTCCCCACAAACGCCCCTTGGAGTGAAACTTCCAGAAACTAGGCATCACGACTCCCACCCCATCCCCGAGCCGTGCCACACCTTCTTCAAGACAGAAGGGGAAATGGGAAACCACCCACTTCCACGACCACAAGCTGGCCCAGGGCCACCCGGAAGCAGGCACCAAGTCAGCCTTAGGGTAGCTGTTACTTCTTCCTCTTCACAAAGAGGGGCCTAGTGTGGAGGGCGGGGGGCTCCTAGAGTCAGGCTGGACTAGACACTGATGGGGGGTGACTTGGATGGAGTTCATGAGGGAATCCCTGGGGGGTGGGGGCCATCTTGGGTTAAGTCGAAGCCTCTTCTCATAGAAGCACGATGCTCTCTCCATTTCTGAATGAGTTAGAAACAAGGCAGGAGGGTCACAGACTCCCTGGTCGGCTCTTCAGGGACTCGGCCCTGACCACACATCTGGAGCGGGAAACCCAACAAACAGGTTTACTGAGGGAACCTTCTCACAGCCGCAGCTAGGGGAGCACAGCCAGGGGAGCACAGTCAGAGCTAAGGGAGCACAGACACAGCTGGGGGAGCACAGTCACAGCCGGGGGAGCACAGTCACAGCCGGGGGAGCACAGCCAGGGGAGCACAGTCACAGCTGGGGGAGCACAGTCACAGCTAGGGGAGCACAGTCACAGCTAAGGGAGCACAGTCACAGCTAAGGGAGCACAGTCACAGCTAAGGGAGCACAGTCACAGCTAAGGGAAAACAGTCACAGCTAGGGGAGCACAGTCACAGCTGGGGGAGCACAGACACAGCTAGGGGAGCACAGTCACAGCTAAGGGAAAACAGTCACAGCTAGGGGAGCACAGTCACAGCTGGGGGAGCACAGTCACAGCTGGGGGAGCACAGACACAGCTAAGGGAGCACAGTCACAGCTAGGGGAGCACAGTCACAGCTGGGGGAGCACAGTCACAGCTGGGGGAGCACAGTCACAGCTGGGGGAGCACAGTCACAGCTAGGGGAGCACAGTCACAGCCAGGGGAGCACAGTCACAGCCGGGGGAGCACAGTCACAGCTAAGGGAGGACAGTCACAGCTAGGGGAGCACAGTCACAGCTGGGGGAGCACAGTCACAGCTAGGGGAGCACACTCACAGCTAGGGGAGCACAGTCACAGCTGGGGGAGCACAGTCACAGCTAAGGGAGCACACTCACAGCTAGGGGAGCACAGTCGCAGCTAGGGGAGCACAGTCACAGCTAAGGGAGCACAGTCACAGCTAGGGGAGCACAGTCACAGCTAGGGGAGCACGGTCACAGCTAAGGGAGCACAGTCACAGCTGGGGGAGCACAGTCACAGCTAGGGGAGCACACTCACAGCTAGGGGAGCACAGTCACAGCTAGGGGAGCACAGTCACAGCTAGGGGAAAATAGTCACAGCTAGGGGAGCACAGTCACAGCTAGAGGAGGACAGTCACAGCTAGGGGAGCACAGTCACAGCTGGGGGAGCACAGTCACAGCTAAGGGAGCACAGTCACAGCTAAGGGAGCACAGTCACAGCTGAGGGAGCACAGTCACAGCTAGGGGAGCACAGTCACAGCTAAGGGAGCACAGTCACAGCTAAGGGAGCACAGTCACAGCTAGGGGAGCACAGTCACAGCTAAGGGAGCACAGTCACAGCTAGGGGAAAATAGTCACAGCTAGGGGAGCACAGTCACAGCTGGGGGAGCACAGTCACAGCTGGGGGAGCACAGTCACAGCTGGGGGAGCACAGACACAGCTACAGGAGCACAGTCACAGCTAGAGAGTACAGCTAAGGGAGCACACAAACTTTGCTGGAAAGTCTGTTCACATACCCCCTCCCAACACACACAGCTTGGCTTCCCACGGTTTTGGTTACACGCTGTCAATTCCAGTCTGGAACTATCACACAAGACATTCTAGAAGTAAGTCATAAGTCTTAAATGGCATTCATTATAGTACATTATTATAGTGATATTTTACCACCAAATATTGTTGTTACTCTCTAACATGTCTAATTTACAAACTAAACCTTTTCACCGTGTATGGATAGGAAAAACGTGTTATGTAGAGGGTTCTGAACCACCTGCACTGGCAGGCACCCACCGTGGGTCTTGGAGTGTCTGCCCTATGGATAAGCAGGGACTACTGGATGTTCGGTTTTTTATTTTAGTGTGTGTGTGTGAGTGTTTGCCTGCATGTATGTATGCACACCCCTGCCTGGTGTCTCTGGGGTGAGAGGAAGACCCCCTGGCATTCTTAACAATTGAGCCATCTCTCCTGCCCCAAATTCATTATTAGGTTTTACTCTTTTTATCTTGGGCTATGAGGGGAGGTAAATGTCACAGTGTGCATGTGGAGACCAGAGGACAAACTTGCAGGAGTCCGTTCTCTCCTTCTGGGGAGAGAACTCAGATCACCAGGCTAGGCAGCAGACACCTGGACCAGCAAGCCATCTTGGAGGCCCCACTGTATGCCTCTGGCAGTCATCCTGGTCCTGGCTACAGATGTCTATAAACAGATTTAGAATACAGACAGATGTTTCCAGAAGCATCACTCAGAAGGCTGACAAGCTGGAAGCAGCTGAACTCATTGCTGGAGTTTGGAGGCAAGCTCTGTGGCTCCTCAGCTATGAAATAGCATGCAGCCCCAAACAAGGAGCAAGGCTGTGCCTGGATGCCCCAGACCAGCAGCTTACCTGTAACACTGTGAGACACACAGCACATGCAACCTGATTCCAGCTGCATTTAAAGAACATTTGTACATTACATGTACCAGCCTCCCCAAACTCAGCTGCGCCTCAAACTCACTGCAGTCACCTCCCCAGAGATGGGGGCAGAGCACAGAGGATCTTGGTCTATTAATTCTTTTTCTTTACACAATTTTATTCTTAAAAACATTTTTGATGGAGTGCCCTGTTTTCGCTGTTTAGAAAACAGAAACACGCCGGGCGGTGGTGGCGCATGCCTTTAATCCCAGCACTCGGGAGGCAGAGCCAGGCGGATCTCTGTGAGTTCGAGGCCAGCCTGGGCTACAGAGTGAGTTCCAGGAAAGGCGCAAAGCTACACAGAGAAACCTTGTCTCGAAAAATTAAAAAAGAAAAAAAAGGAAAGAAAACAGAAACACATCTAGCAGCATTATTAGGGGATTTTTCTCTTATGTAAAACACAGGATGTGGTGAAGGAGGGACTTCGCGCTCTGCTTGGGGGTGTACATGGCGGGAGCAGGAGGGAAGGAACTGAGGTATGTGTGAGCTAAAGGAGACCTCACAGCCCGCAACTCCCTCCAGTAGGGGAGCTCCAGGAGCTGGCATGCACCTCCTGGAATGACTGGCTGGCTGGAAACATGATATGAAACATTTAATATCCAGCCCAGAGCTAACACGGGTAACCTGTTTTGCATGCGTATGAAATAATGATGCCTGTGAGCAACACTGGAGGATACAGCGAAACAGACGGATACCGTCTGACTTTAAAAAGCAGACAAGAACGTCCTGTCAAGCACAGAAAGGCAAAATCTGCACGGTCCCACTCATATGAGGATCTCCCAGAAGTAGGGTGGGGTGGGAGGAGCCGGGGGGGGGGGGGGGGAGGGTGGGTAGGCGGTGGAGCCGCTAACGCTCTAAGGCAGGGACTACCGTTGACCAACCGCCACAAAATCAAATCAATTGAAAATGTTCTTCTAAGAAACACTGAGCATCTGGGGTGTCGGCCATGGCAATCACACTGTCTGACCACATCGCCCTGCACCCCACAAGTCTGTGGACTTCTTGTGTTTCAGCTAAAAATAAAAAACATACATATATTTAAAAAGACAGTCTTGGGGCCAAGGGAGACAGCCGAGTGAAAGTGTTTCCCTCTACCCAGCATGCTAAACTCGGCATGCCCCGGGCTAGAGCGCCAGCACCACACAAATATAAAACGGAACAAAAACACATAGACATCAGCTCTCCTGGATTCACACATAGGTCACTTCTGACATCTCACTACCAGTGGTGTTAGGATGAATACCTTGAGGCTCATGTGCGCTCCCCTCTCCCTGGCCCCACCTCCATCTCTTTCTTTGAGACCTCACTATGTAGCCCTGGCTGGCCTGTAACTTGCGATGTAGACCAGGCTAGCTTCTAACACCGCCTGCCTCTAAATCCAGAGTGTTGCGTTAAAGGCAAGTTCCACTACTCCCAAACACTTGAAGTACTTTTTATACATGTGTAAATATTATCTTCTTCTGAGGATAAAAACATTTCACACACACACACGAAAACAGTGAAGTTGAAAAAGTTGAAATGTTTTACGATACACGAAGTTCTGTTTGCTAGGATTAGGTGCCTGGAAGGGGTGGGGCAACACCATAACAACCTCCACACAGTCGCCTGGAACCCGAGGGCTCCTGCCACACTGCATGGTGAAAACTACCCCATCCAAAACACCACGTGACAGTAGCCAGGTCCCTCATGGGGCCATCAGGGCAGCAAGCCTAGGCAGCAAGGCTGTGACCTGCTGGACCAGGGTGGGGAAAAGGAAACTGTGGAGGCTCCTGCCCTGCCCAGAGCTCCCAAGGGCCACCACCTTCCTCTGGATCCAGGACAGGGTTGCAGCAGCCGGTGGCCTGGCTGGGTTCATTAGCAGGAGGCATCTCCTAATTACAGAACGGTCTGCCCTGCCGGGGGTGTCGTGGCAGCAACAGTACCAGGCAGGGAGGTGACAAGACGCTAACTGATCACAGGCACACGGTGTCACTCCTCTGGGCCTCAATTTCTCCATCTGTTAAATGGAGCCTTTGTTATCCAGCCAGGAAGCCGGAAGGACTACTCTGCTGTGGCAAGTTTTCTACTTTATTTTCTGTAGGTTTGGGGGCGACTACAAATGACCCCTTGACAAAGGCGTTTGCTCACGGGCTTCCCATCATCTTCAGCTCCACAGTGTTGTCTTCTTTGCCTCTCCTCTCCCCACATCACCCCAAACTGCAAACACAGTCTTCTGTGCTTGCGTCCTGCTCTCTACCCTCCCTCCTACACGATTCTCACAGGCTGAGAACAATGGCTGTCTCTCTCGCCAGACCCTCTCTTCCTCTGAAAAGGCCGTCTTGCCTACTATACTAACACTGAAAGGAAGGAGGACTTCCATATTGCCCACCCCCCTCACTCCATGCCAGAGACTGACTAGAAGCTGAGCCAATCAGAGCCCTTCACCAGCATTACTGACCTCACGACCTCCAATGGTCTCTAGTTTATCTTGCAGGTGATGGTGGGAAATGTCGAACTAGATCTTGTCAGAATCTTTCAAGACTGGGGTTCCCTACAAAGGCAGAGGCCGGGGAGGCCTAGCAGTGCTATGTGTGGCTAGGTGCCTAGCTGCCTCTTTTTCCCGATTTGGTCCTAACAGACAATCATTGGCTGTCTGACTCCACACACAGGAGAGTCTACCAGAGGGGAGCGGCTTGCATGTCAGCTCTGCAGCCAGACGCTTTTGCTGCCCCTCTCCCTAGCTGTGTGAAACTGGGTAAGAGAGCTAACCTCTCTAGGCTACACAGTCCTCATGTGGAAAATGCAGTCGGTGGCCTTGGAGGATGAGGTGAGCTCCCAGATACTCAAGACTGGCCCACAGTACAGCAGTTACTGTACCCCTGATTGCAATTCAGCTTTCTGTACTTTGTTAGTTACTCATGGTCAGCCCAAAACATTATCAGCCTTGCTCTGAGGATGGAGGGAGGGAGGGAGGGAGGGAGAGAGGAGGGAGGGAGGGAGACCATGTGCTGGCTAGTTTTATGTCAACTTGACACAAGCTAGAGTTATCTGAAAGGAGGGAACCTCAATTGAGAAAAATGCCTGTAGTCAGAAGTTTCCTGTGTCCCGCCTGGCCTGCGGTCAGGACAAATCTCTCACCCACAGTCCTGCAGCCTTTATAAAATAATCACACAGAGGCTTAATATTATTTATAACTGCTTGGCCATTAGCTCAGGCTTAATACTGACTAGCTCTTACACTTAAATTAACCCATAACTCTTATTTATGTTTAGCCACGTGGCTTGGTACCTTTTCTCAGTTCTGCCTTCACATCTTGCTTCCTCTGTGTCTGGCTGGCGACTCCTGACTCTGCTCTTCCTTTTCCCAGCGTTCCTTTAGTCTGCTCTCCCCACCCATATGTCCTGCCTGGCTACTGGCCAATCAGTGTTTTATTAAACCAGTGTACAAACACATTATCCCACAGCAAATGCCTCCATAACAGAAGCATTTGGGGAGGCAGAGGCAGGTGGGTCTCTGAGTTCGAGGCCGGTCTGGTCACATTTCCCGCATTGGTGATTGACTAGGGAGGGTCCAGTCCACCGTAGATGATGCCACCCCTGCACTAGTGGTCCTGGGTTATATAAGAAAGTGGGCTGAGCAAGCCATGGGGAGCAAGCCAGTAAGCAGCACCCCTTTATGGTCTCTGCATCAGCTCCTGCCTCCAGGCTCCTGCCCTGTTTGAGTTCCTGCCCTGACTTCTTTCCATGATGAAGAGTGCTGTGGAAGTGTAAGTCAAAAAAAAACCTTTCCTCCCCAAGTTGCTTTGGTCCTGGCGTTTCATCATGGCGTGTTAACCCTGACTAAGACAGACTACACTCATGTAACCTTTGTTACAATAACCCCGTGATAACCCCTGCTGCATCATTTCTTGTTGCTGATGTCCACTGTCTAATTCCTAAATGAAACATGGCTGCAGGTGTGTGTATTGGAGAAACCTAGTGTACAGGAGGGTGGGTGCTACCTGGGGTTTTAAGCACCCCCTCAGGATCTTGGGTGTATTCTTACAGAAAAGTAGGGAGGGGATACTAGACAGTAAAGATCCAGGACCCCAATCTGCTGCAGCAAGAGTCAGGGATGCTGGGTTGAGGTTAAGAAAGGGGTGAGAAGTAACTGGCTCCCAGCAGGGCCATTAGGCAGGGCCCAGCACAGCAGGGGGCCCTTCTGAGTCAAGACCCTTAAGTAACCAGACCGAAGGAGTCATGGCAATGATGGACCCGACTGTTACCATCTTCCAACGGCTCTAGGCTCAGGCTGGGCACCTGGACTGTGGGATAGTTAGCACTTCTGCCTGGCACTTGAAAGACCCCGGAAGTTGTAGGATTTGCCTCGTCTTCCCCAAGGGGCACCTGGGCGAGGCATGCAGGGACTTGGAGAATGGAGAGCCTTATCTCACAGCAGTTAGCAGGACAGTGGTCACATGTCTGCTGGCCTCTCATCTGTGTGGGGCCAACAGGTGGAATCTGCGTTAACTCACCCCCCAGGCCACAAGGCAGCACTGAGTGTGGGAAACCAGGCTCAAAAGGAGTAGGTGACCTGCCTCTTCCCGGACAATGCAGATCCTTTAGTTCCAGAGGCCACACCCTGCCAATATCCCAATGTCCTCAGGCTGCCGATTTTCTCTCTGCACAAACACAATCCAACTGTCAGTCCGGAATGGGGCAGCTGGAGCCATGCCGGACTTGACAACAGAGAGAACCTCAGAGGAAGGAAACCCGAGACAGCCGCACATACTCATCACAAGGCAGGAGCAGGTGCCCAGCACCTGCCCGATGTGACAGTACTGTCACTTTACCCTTACAGCCACCACAACCCTTCCAGGAGGATCCACTTTT
The DNA here is from genome assembly GCF_004664715.2 of Peromyscus leucopus. NCBI lineage: Eukaryota > Metazoa > Chordata > Mammalia > Rodentia > Cricetidae > Peromyscus > Peromyscus leucopus. Next base: position 5,712,292 of record NC_051086.1, read on the forward strand.
ATACCCACACTGCTAATGAAAGCTGGGGTCTTAACGGCTAGTACTCATCTTCGGACCACACAACAGAAGTGGCAGAGCCAGGATTTGAACCAGGCCTGTCGGAATCTGGCTCCCCGACTCTGCAGCTCACCTATTCTTCTCACACATGGCATGTGGTACAGGCGTCATCTCCTACACCCTTCCCTGGGAAAACGAACAGCCAAGCACTTCTCCAGGACACTCTGAGTTACACAAAGATATGAGGGTAGTGAGAGCGGCCCCAAAGAATTCCAAGTCTGGGTAGACCCTGGCTTGCTTCTTGCCAGCTGTGTGTCCCAGGGCTGGCCCTTGCCCCCTCTGAGCCCTCTGCCAAACGCTTCGGAGCACACTCCTGACTGACTGTGCCCTTCTGCCCCACCTTCATATTACCCCTGCAGTTCTCAGGGGGGCTCCAGGGAACTGCTTCTTATATGTCCCTTAGACACTGAGGCGCCCCCTAGAGGAAGTACGAAGGCTGACACGTCTACTCTGGAAGAACAAGGTGGAGGGTGGGGAGCGGAGCAATGAACTAGTATCAGACGTTACTAGGCAGTGGAGCTGAATGCTATCATACGAGTCAGAACCGGGATGCCACCCCCTCCTGTATGCATTCTCTCCACCTGTACCCTGAGTCCAGCAGCCACTAAGGCTGAAGGGACGATGAAAGGCACCCATTAGCCACGCCTCCCGGAGCAGAGTGCGCATGCGCACATGGTGTTTAGCTAAAAACTCAGGAGGAAGCCAGACGCAGTGGCACAGACCTTTAGTCCCAGCACTCGGGAGGCAGAGGCAGGTGGATCTCTGTGAGTCTGAGGCCAGCCTGGTCTACAAATCGAGTTCCAGGAAAGGAGCAAAGCTACACAGAGAAACCCTGTCTTGAAAAATGAAACAAACAAAAATCAATTCTGATATTCAGTTTACCTTCCATCACACTCATGGGTGTGTCCGTGGATTCGACCAATATGTATTGAAAATATTCAGGGGAAACAGCAAGATGGCTGGGTGGGTAAAAGTGCTTAGATACAGGATCTTTCCCATTTGGGTTTGTAAACTGGAAGCTAGGGCCAAGCTCTGGCATCACGGGCTATTGTATATACCGCGCGGTGCTGGCCAACACCCCACAAGGTTCAAGCAACAGCTTCACCTCTGGTTGTCTCCATGCTGCCAAATGTTCCCTGAGCCTGGCTGAAAAGCACTAGAATAGCCTATGACTTGAGGATGCGGGACAGACAGACAGACAGACACACACACACACACACACACACACACACACACACACACACGACTCGACTGTTGGAACCTTGGAGGCTGTAGTGGTAGCTGTGGGAGTGAGGACCCCATACTCATTACGAGGCCGAGGTCTCCTCCAGCCAGGACACTTGCAATTAGCCATCTCTTGCCTCTCAGGCCCTCACCCAGAAGCCCTTCTTACCCAGCCTGATGTCCCCCTCAAGGGTCATAAGCACATTGCCGGCTTTCAGGTCGCGGTGGATGATCCTCTTGCCATGTAGGAAGTCGAGCGCTTCCAGCATCTGGCGGCATACGACCTGAATCTGGGGCTCAGTGAGGCCTCGGTCTAGCTCTGGAAAAGAAGAGCACTTTGTCACTGGGCAGCACTCCCCAGGCCAGCACCAGGCCCTTTGTAGGTTGCCACCTGACCCTACACCAGGCCAGCAGTGGGGAGCATCACCGGGAGTCTGTGGGCGCAGAGACCAATCTTGTCCCCACAACACTTCCATGGGGCCCACACCGCCGTTCTCCCTGGTGCACAGAAGGGGCCACCAAGGAGCAGAGTGGCTACTTGCTGAAGGTCACTTCACAGACCCAACGCTTCAGAATTTAGCTTCGCGAACAGCACACTGAGATGCAGAGCAGGCGTGGCAGGACTCAGAGCACGCTGGTTCATTTTGTTGTGGTAACTGATACAGAAAGGACTCACAGTTTTGGAGGCTAGAAGTCCCAACAGCATGACATCACCTAAGAGGTCCTTGTGCTGTGCCACATGGCAAGATAGCAAGTGTGCCAGCATGCCACTAATGCCGCCATGGGGACGGCCTCACAACCGCATCTAACCCTAACTCCCTGCCGGAGGCCCATTCCAAACTCCATTTGTGGGTGAATCTGAGGGTTAAGCACATGGGCTTTTGGGGGACATGTTCAAGCCACGGCACAGAGTGGGTGCTTCTCAGGGGTCAGGGCTTGGTGTGGATGCAGAGTGATGCTTAGGACAGGGTGGGGATGGGCACAGACAGGCCAGGATACGCAGCAATCCCATCTGAACAAGTGGGAGCCCCAGAGGCAGAAGTGATTGACAGTGGGACACAGGCAGCCCAGGTCAAGGAGCCAGAAGAAGCAAAGGCCTGGAGGCTGCTGTGGCTGTTGGGAGCATCAGGAAATGTAGGAGGGGGCCAGAGCCAGAAGGTCAGTCACCAAGAGCCTCTGCATGCTGGCTGGGGACTCTCCCCACCACACAGTGTTTGTTGGAGACAGAGCCCTCCTCTGAGATTCAAGGATTAATAGACCAGAGCAGGTGGGGAACAGCAAGAACATTCTAGAAAAGGGAATGGCTGCACCGAAGACACGGTATGGCATGAATATTGAGTCAGGCTGTATGTCAGGGAAGGTGGCAGAGGCTGGAGGCCAGCAGGGCCTGATAGAATAGGACTGTGTGTCCGTTCTGTGGTGGCTGCACGCTACTGGGTTCAATGTGGAACCCATAAGCGGGTCTGGGTAGCCAGGCATGCAATTGGGTCTGCACTTACAAGGATCCCTGTAGGGGCTGGAGAGATGGTACACAAATAAAGGTCCAGCTTAGAGAGTGGAAGCAGGACCATCAGAATTAGTTAAGAAGCCAGCCCACACCACACACACACACACACCACATCAATACACAGACACATACCCACACATACAGCCACACCCACACCCACCACAAACACGCCATACACACACACATACAGACACACCACACACATAACACACACACACACACACACACACACACACACACACACACCACACCACATAAATACATACACACATACCCATACATACAGCCACACCCACACCCACCACAAACACCCACCATACACACACACACACACACACACACACACACACACACACACACACACGAATAAACAGAGGTACTATTTCCAGATTTATAACCAAAGATTAATGAGCTACATCTCAGGCATGCAGAGACCGACCACAAAGCACTCTGGTTTGGGGTTTGGGGTAAGGCTTGATGCTGCCCCCCACAGGCTCACGTGCTGGTCTCTGTTGTGGGAGTGTGCAGTTGGTAGAGCCTTTATGAGGCAGGGCCTAAGTCAGGGTCATTAGGTCAAGGCAGCCCCACCATCAGAAGGAAGAAGCCTGGTCTCAGGTGGTACTTGCAGGAGCCAGATGTTATAAAAAGAGCAAGGGGCTGGCCTTGATGGCACACACTTTAATCCCAACACTCCCAAGTCAGAGGCGAGAGGATCTCTGTGAGTTCAAAGTCAAGCTAGTCTATATAGTGAGTTCCAGGCCAGCCTGGGCTACATAGTGAGACCCTATCTCCACAAACAAACAGACAGACAGACAGACAGATGAAACAAGGAGGCTCCCCCTTAAGCCCTCTGACTTCCTTCTCCCCATGTCATCTCTTTTGCATGTTCCCTCCCCATTGTGACCCTAGCCACCAAAAGGCCCTTAGAAGCCCCCCAGCCCTCCCATGGTGAACTCTCTCCTCTACAGAACCCAGTCTCAGGCATTTTGATGAAGCAGTAGGAACAAAACTAAGGTACAATATTTTATTAGCATTGATATCCACCAGCCTTGCCAAGGACATCGAGACCTGATAGCCCCCTCCTGAGCACTTACAAAACGGGTGGGCACTGCAATGAATGTGCCCCTGAGAGCCTGAGGGCTGCTGGGAGATCACTGTCTCTCCCCTAACAAAGGGGCTAATGCTGTTGTCAGGGTAGGTTTGTTCTCGTGGAAGTGGGCTCCCGATGATGCCCTTCTGTTCTCTCGCTCACACCCTTCCTTCTGCCTTCAGCTGGGACGCTTGCCTTGCTTTTGGACTTCCCAGCCCCAGAAGCATGAGCCACATCAGTATCTGTTCTTGTTTGCTTGTTTGTTTGGTTGGTTTTTTGAGACAGTTTCTCTGTGTAGCCCTAGCTGTCCTAGAACTCACTCTGTAGCCCAGGCTGGCCTCAGACTCACAGAGATCCACCTGCCTATGTCTCCCAAGTGCTGGGATTAAAGGCGTGGGTCACCACTGCCTGGCAATATCTGTTCTTGATAACTCATCCAGCTGCAGGTGTTCTGTGACAGCAGCAGTAACAGATTCAGACACCTGGGTGTCCCACTCAGCGCCATGTGGAAGGCATCATACATTCTCACAGTCAAGAAGGCTCCAAAGGGTAAGCAGCCGATAGAAGGACACACAGCATCTTGAACAGGAAGTGCTCATCTTCCAGTGAAAGGCCAGCGCTCTCTCCATACCCCGAAAAGGGGCAGGGGGCTAGAGGGGAGGAGGGACCAGTCAGAGCTGGCCAGGAGTACATACAGGGCTCAGGGCAAGTCCTGCATTCCTAGCAGCTAAAGAAGGACTTACCCAGCATGATGGCATCCACAGCTCCCCCAGGGCAGAACTCAATCATGATCTGCAGGAAATACAAAACACAGCAATGAGCAGGGGCCCTGTGCCTTAGTGCCTGCCCTACCCGACCCCGCTGCCTGGGACGTGTCCATCTGTCCATCTCCTCCCTACCATCCCACCCTCACAGGAGCCTCTGATGCCCAGAGAGGATGCCATGGGCACTTTATCTATCCAGAAAAGAAAAACCAAGTTGCCACAAAACCCAAAGTTTCAGCAACAGCTTCAGCAGCCAGGCCTAATGTCTTATTTACATGCCCCTCCAGCCCGCCCAGACTCAACCCTGCTTCCTACACCATCCCCCTTCCTATGCTCTGAGGCCAGGAGCCTTAGTGTTGGGGGATGGTCTGTATGTCAAATTGCTCTGATTGGTCAATAAATAAAACACTGATTGGCCAGTGGCTAGGCAGGAAGTATAGGCGGGACTAACAGAGAGGAGAAAAGAAAGAACAGGAAGGTGGAAGGAGACACTACCAGCCGCTGCCATGACAAGCAGCATGTGAAGACACCGGTAAGCCACCAGCCACGTGGCAAGGTATAGATTTATGGAAATGGGTTAATTTAAGATATAAGAACAGTTAGCAAGAAGCCTGCCATAGCCATACACTTTGTAAGCAATATAAGTCTCTGTGTTTACTTGGTTGGTTGTGTCCCACCAAGGCCATAAAGACCAGTGCCAGATCCTAGACTTGGACAGCAGGTTTTCTAACCCCCAGGACATTTGTCCATCTATCCACCCACCCACCCACCCACCCACCTACCCACCACCCATCCATCCATCCATCCATCCATCCACCCACCCACCTATCCATCCACCCCCACCCATCCATCCATCCATCCATCCATTCAATCATCCACCCACCCATCCATCATTCATCCATCCACCCACCCATCCATCCATCCAGTCAGCTAGCCAGCACACAGACCTAAATGCACACCTAACAGGTGGCAGGCCAGAGGAAAACCCCCAGCAGCTAGTGAAGGGCAGTGCACAGGTGATCTCTTCCTGAAGCACTCTAAGCAGATCTTTGTCATCTTCCCTGAGTGGAGACACCGCCATCATGGATACTCTACGGACACCTTCCAGCTCCAGTCCCTGTGATGCGACTCCGCAGGGACAGAGCCAGGACCTGAGCTGACAAGGAAGCTGGGTCCCTCTAAACAGGAAAGCTACATTCAGCCATGACCCAGGTGGTCCCCACCAGCTCTCCAAACAGAGGGAGGAGGCACTGCAGGACTATGATGGGTCCCAGTCTGACCTTCTAGAGCAATGCTTCTCAACCTTCCTGATGCTGTGATCTTTAACATAGTTCTTCATGTTGTGGTGACCCCCCAACCATAAAATTACTTTCGTTGCTACTTCATAACTGTAATTTTGCTGCTGTTATGAATCGTAATATAAATATCTGAGTTTTCCAGTGGTCTTAGGCGACCCCTGCGAAAGGGTCATTTGACTTCCAAAGACATGCGACCCACAAGTTGGGAACTTGAGAACCACTGTTCTGGAGGCTTCCGGGTGCTGTAAAGATGAGGGTGGGATGAGAAAGGGCTTTGGTGACAGTCACAGCTCCTTAGGTGCCTTCAACTCTCTGCACTCATCTCCTCAGCTCTAAAGGGGAATGCTGCGCTTCTTGCCCACAACTGTGGCCAACCACTGGGTTGTATGGCAGGATGAGCCAGGATGGGATGCAGGGACCCACAGGCCAAATAAGGCCAGGCTGCATCGAAGGGTGAGCAGTCCTGGAATGCCAAGTGGGGCTGCGAGCTGGGCCAGCAACATGAGAGGTACCAGGTCTTAGGAGCAGCAGACAGTCGACCCCACCAGCCCCACCACAGGCCACGGAGAAAGGGCACTTGTCTGCTTGCACACCGCTGCCCACAGGAAGGGGGCAGGCGGCCGGGACAGCTAGGTCACCCTGCCGCCCATCAACAGCAGACTGACCTCTCTGATCTGACCACAATGGCTCAGGGAAGTATTCATCTGCACATCCGGTGTGCCAGGGAAGGAAGACCACCACACTCGCCCATTCACTCACACTCAACAGCTCAACTCACCCCCCACACACTCACTCACCCACTTACCTAGCCAGTCACTTACTCACCCACACACTCACCCACACACTCACTCACCCACTTACCCAGCCAGTAACTCACTCACCCACACACTCACCCACACACTCACCCAGCCAGTCACTCACTCATCCACACACTCACTCACCCACTTACCCAGCCAGTCACTCACCCACACACTCACTCACCCACACACTCACTCATCCACACACTCACTCACCCACACTCACTCACTCACCCACACTCACTCACTCCCCCACACATTCCCCCCACACTCCCCCACACACTCACTCACTCACTCCCTCACTCACTCACTCACTCGCTCACCCACTAACTCCTTCTCCTCCCAGGCATCAGAAATTTGCATAGCACCCTGTGGGTAACCCTTCCCAGCTCCATAAGAGACCCAGGGGCTCCTATCAACCACTGGAAAATCCACCATAGAGCAGTGGTGGAAGACACAAATCCCAGTCACCATGCAGGGACAGTAGGTGACTGGCACACTCCACCCTCCCAGGAACACCAAGTCGATCCCCCTGGTCGGGGCTCAGCCAATATAAGCTGCTACCGTGACATGACTCTTCCGTGGAGCTTGGGATCTGTTTTATTCTATTTGTTTTCAGACATGGTCTCACTCTATACCTCTGGCTGACCTGGAACTTGCTTTGTAGATCAGGCTGGTCTCGAACTCACAAAGATCCACCTGCCTCTGCCTCCCAAGTGCGGGGGGATTAAAGGCGTGTGCCACCAAGCCCAGCTGTGTTTGTTTTGAGACTCAATGAAAGCTCTATGTGATATATGTCAAGTTATCGCTTGACACATCACATTGGACATCACAGGGAAAAGGGTCTCAGTGAGGGACTTCTAGATCAGGGGGCCTGTGGGCATGACCATGGAGGGTGTTAACTAACGTGGGCAGCGCCATCCCTGGGCTTGGCCCCTGCACTGTGGAAGAGGGGAGAAAAAAGCTGAACACAGCATGCATGTGCTCGCTCTGCTCTGCTCCTGACTTGGCTTTAACTTCCTACAACGATGAAGTGTAACCTGGAATCATGAGCTGGAATAAACCCTTTCTCCTCTAAATTGCTTTGGTCAGGGTGTTTTAACAGCAGCAACAGGAAACAAAACCAGCCCATCATCCTCTTCTTACCCAGAAAAATCAAAACAGGGCAATGTCTGTCAGCAGTCAGGCTGACCCCCTACGCCCCCGGAAGCTTCTGCAGGGCTTCTCACCCCTCAAGCTGCTGGCGGAACAGCCTCAAGCTACTTCTCTGTAACACAGGTGACTCCTGGTTTCTAGATCTTCTGCAAGGATCGAAGGAGTGCCGCCTAGAAACCGACAGGCCCAGCCTGCCATGCTGTGCGCAGTACTAGAGCCAGACACCCCCCTTCTCTGCCAGGTATCATCAAAAAGGAAAAGGTAACAGTCCCTCCCGGTACTCCATTAAGGGACTGTGATTGGGAACCTCCCCAAGTCTCAGTTTCCTTATCTATCAAGTGGCACTGAGCTCTGCCTCCAACGTCACCGGGACACTAAGCAATCCCTGGCTGCAGGTCCAGCAGGAACACCACACTGCCGTTATACTTCTCCGGCACCTCGAGCAGATCAGCAACTGCCCCTCGAGCAGATCAGCAACTGTCCCTCGGAGACCACGGCTGCCCATAAACATAGGATTTCCCAGAATCACAAGCTCTTGGCACACCCTCGGGGTTGTCACAAGCCACCACGAGAAGTCACCAGGCCTAGGCGGGCCCTGTGCCTCCTACTTCAACCTCCCTTGCATAACACTCATGCACAAGGGCCCCCACACACTCAGCCTTCTAAGGTCATCCCTGGGAAAGCTGTGCACTATGAAAGTCTGGCTTTCTTCCTCTTCTGCAGTTCAAGAGTTCAGGACTCCTGTGCTTCCCTTTTATCTGTAGTTTGCCTTGGCTGCTGGGGAGCTGCAGTTATAGCCTCCTTGGCTCTGGCTGGTGTCTCATGCCTCACTGGGTTTTTTAGCCTCCAGGAATTCAGGGATTACCCTTGGCTTTCCAGCAGCACAGGGCTGGAGGGGGCTTGGATTATCATCACCTGGGGCTTTCACACAGCTACATGGAGTTTAACTAGGAAAAAAACAAAACCAAAAACCAACAGTAACCAAGTTTGCCCTCTAATCTACTAGCTGGCATTCATGGAATCCACCAACCTTTGGGTTGAAAATATGAGGAATAAACATGTCTGTAGGGCTGGAGAGATGGCTCAGAGGTTAAGAGCACAGACTGCTCTTCCAGAGGTCCTGAGTTCAATTCCCAGCACCCACATGGTGGCTCACAACCATCTGTAATGAGATCTGGCACCCTCTTCTATATAGATAATAAATAATTCTTTAAAAAAAAAAACATGTCTGTAATGGTCGTTTTTCTTATCACTGTTTCCTAAACAACACAGTGTAACAACTATTTACCCAGCAGTTGCACAGTATTGGGGTTTGTGAGTTTGAGACTGTATGTTATATACAAATACACTACTACAGACCCGAGTCTTTGGTGAATATTGATGCAAAAACACTCAAGATGGAGCAAATCATCAGCCAGTTACAGATGGTATTAGACCTCAGCCTCGCAGGATTTACTCTATGAATGCAAGGATGGTTCAACATACAATAATCTATTACTGTACTATACTGTATTAACAGAGCGCAGGGAGAAATAACACATGGTTGATTCAATGATGCACCAAAGGCTCTGGTCAGACTGGACAGCTTTGTGAGAGACATTCAACATGCATGGTGCAGAACACACATGGCTTCATCACAGACGTCAACCCAGAGTGACCCTGTGCCGGAGGGCCTCAGATGACCCTAGCTGGGGGCCAAAGGTGGAAACACAGTGGTGGGGAACACCGCCTCAGCACAGCAAAACTCACAGCTGAAAAATCTAAGTGGCAGGGTACAAAAATCATGTGAAAACCACAGAATGTCCCCGAAAGAAAGGAAAGATGACACAAGAGAAATGGGAAGTCATCCAGGTTCACTGATTGTAACCTAACCTTGTTATAATGGGACACCACCCCACTCCCCTCCCCCACCTGCAAAAAAAGAGGATTGGAACCAGGGTTCCAAAAAGCTGTGAATACTCCCATGATCACTGAAGCACCATTCATAAAAGGCAAGGTGTGGAAGCAAGCTATGTGTCCATGACAGATGGGTGACACACACGGAGTATGTCACACAAAGAAGAAAAGTCTGCAGTATGGCAGAAGACAGGCATGCACCTGGAGGATGTTACACTAAGAGAGAGGAGCCAGCATCAGAAAGACAGACACTGCAGACTCATTTATACCAGGGACCCAGTACTGACCAACACAGATCCCAGAGCAGAACCAGCCGCCCAGCTGTAGACAGCGGCTACTACTAACTGGACACAAAGCTCCAGTTACTCAAGCTGAGTGGCTCTGGACTGCTGTCCACACTGTAGCGATAATCAACAGCAATGTATATTCGTTTTTTCAACTTACTTATTTTTGTTTTATGTGCATTGGTGCTTTTGCCTGCATGTATATCTGTAAGGGTGTCAGATCCCCTGGGGCTGGAGTTAGAGACAGCTGTGAGCTGCCGTGTGGGTGCTGGGGACTGAACCCGGAAGAGCAGCCAGAGCTCTTAACCGCTGAGCCCTCTCTCCAGCCCCAGCAATGTACAGTCTACACTTAAAATTTTGTTAAGAGGGCGGATCCCATGTGATGTCTCTTCCTCAAATAAATAAGTTTTGGAAAAAAACAAGGAGGTACGGAGAGATGCCTCAGTCAGTAAGGTGCAGGCTGTACAAACATGAGAAGTTCAGATCCCCAGTACCCATACAAAAAACTGGGTGTGTGATGAACACTTACAATCCCAGACTGGGCACTGGGGAGATGGAGACAGGAGAATCTGCGGGGTTTGCTGTCTAGCTGGTCTAGAAGAATCAGTGAGTTCCAGGTTAGGGAAAGACCTTGCCTCAAAAAATAAGGTATGTGAATCGAGGGCAGGGTAGAGGAAGATACCCGAAGCTGACCGCTGGCCTTCGTAAGCATGTTTACAGAAATGCAAACACACCCTCACACATACATCAAGAAAGTAAGACAAAACACAAACAAGCAAAGGCCGGCCTCCCCACACAGGGATGCGGGTGGAAATTGCTCTCCCTGGCCGCTCTTGCTGGAGGCTTGTCCCCAGCATAGCTGGTCTCCTTCCTCGGTACCTAGGAGATCCCTGTTGCCTTGGCGACCTCTGCTTGAGGGCGCCTGATGGGGGATGTGACAACAGCCTGGAGTCACTAGCTTCCTTGTGTGGCTGAAGGCCAAGGAAACTGGAGACCACTGTGGACCACACTGCCCTTGGTTAGGCTAGACAGCTGAGGCAGGCTCTGGGGCCTCCGGGCTCCACTGCTCTGGCCATTTGTGAATGGAAGGGAGATTCATGGGACTTGGGCCCTGCACCAGGCGCTGCTTCAGGGACCAGGACAGAACAGGGATAGAGCAGTGACAGGCCATCCCTGCCTCACTGCCTTGTACATTCTTGGGCAATCTAATCACCGGCAGAATACCCTAGCACCCACAGGTCACTCTAAAAGACACCCTGCTGTGATGATATTGTGTTCTCCAAAATATTGGGCACCCTAATAAACTTATCTAGGGTCAGAGAACATAACAGTCACAATATTAAACATAGAGGTTAGGCAGTAGTAACACATGCCTTTAATCCTAGCATTCCAGAGGCAGAGATCCGCCTGGATCTCTGTGAGTTCAAAACCACACTGGAAACAGCCAGGCATGGCGACATGAGCCTTTAATCCCAGGAAGTGATGGCAGGAAGCAGAAAGGTATATAAGGCGTGAAAACCAGGAACTAGAGCTGGTTAAACTTTTAGGCTTTTAGCAGCAGTTCAGCTGAGATCCATTTGAATGAGGACACAGAAGCTTCCATTCTGAGGAAACAGGATCAGCTGAGGAACTGGTGAGGCGAGGTGGCTGTGGCTGGTTCTGCTTCTCTGATCTTCTAGCGTTCACCCTAATACCTGGCCCTGGGCTTGATTTTATTAATGAGACCATTTAAGATTCGTGCTATACCCTGCCTTCCCAGACAGTATCCTCTCTGCTGCCCTGAGCCATGCATGTGAAGCAGCGGAGCCGAGCATGTGAAGCAGCAGGAACTGCGCACGCACAGGGCTGGGGGACCCAGAAATGCAAATTCTCACATCTCCACCACACACCCCCCTTCCCAACTCAATGCTGACCCCAAGCAGCTGGCCAGCTAAGTCAGTTCCAAGTATGCAGGCCTTCCACACGCTCTACCACTCACCCCAGCTTCTAGGTTGGCAAACCCGGCCAACCTCAAGGGCCCCTTCCATGACACCTAACCCAGCTGAAGTGCTTCTCTGACGCCATCCCCTAAGCAAATGCTCGGTGTGCACAATTGCTGCTCAGCAGCTTCCCTGTCAGAGGCTGGCCTCTCAGATAGGGGGTGGAGCTCACTGTGGCAGGGACCCAGCACACATGCCTGATATATGGTAGGTAGGTACTGATAAATGTCACCTCCTAGGATCAAAATTAGGTGATATTTTATTCACATTTTAGCTATGGAGAGACCTGAATCTCAGAGTCAGGTCATGCAAATAGTAAGTAGCAGAGCCAGAACCAGAATCGGGGGCTTAGGTGGGCTCTGTGAGAGATCTAGTGAGCATCCATCCCCTTCCTCTGCCTCAAGGAGGAAGCCACAGGAAGCTTGAGTCACAGGCTCTGGGTCAGTGAGAGACCGGGCCCCTCGGCCTCTTGGCGCTAATCCTTGGGCCTTTCCATGCTGCACAGGGGCCGAGCAGGCTGCTTACTTGGAGATAAGAGGCCAGGATGTCCCAGCCCAGATAAGAGTGGCCTGGCCACTCCAGGGCTTAGGCATTAACTTTTACAGCACCCAGACAGCCCCACCAGGCACTGCCACAGCCCTAACCATCCCCCCAGAGACAACTGAGTCACAGACAGTCCAGAGGTGAGCCACCACCCTGCTGACCTGCCGGACTCCGGGCCTCAATACTCCACCCCTAGCCTTTCCGGAGGCCACTACCATATACCGGCCAAGACTAGGAGCTCAGCTGACCAATACATGTGAAACTCCTGAGCACAATGAGGGAGTCTGGACATGGCCCCCCAAAGGGCCACTGACATTCCTCAAACTATCTTAACCCTTTCTCTGCCTGAGCCTCTATTTCCCTATCTGGAAAAAGACCCTTTGCAGTGTCAACAAGTTTAGGTCTCAGTGTGACTGCAGTCACTTTGTCACAGAACAAGCAGTTTGTGTTTGTGGAAGTTGGTTGGTATTACCCTTTCGCAGAGCCTGGGCCTCATACAATTGTCCATCAGTCTGTGGGAATCTGGCCAGGACCCAGTGGATAGAAATCTACCAATGCTCGAGTCCCTTACTGAATGGCATTGTGTCTACACAGAACCCACACATCCTCCCACGTACTTGAAAGACTCCAGATGAGTGACAGCACCTAATTCAATGGAAATGCTGGGTGAATGGTCCTTCTCTTGTGCCGTTCAGGCAACACTGACAAGAAAAGATGTTCAGAACAGACGATGTTGAGCCCATAGGCACAGAGGGCGAGCTGTGTATGATTAACACGTATCTGCGGAACGGCTTTAAGAGGTTCAGAAATTAGGGCAGAATCACTGACCTGGGGCTGTGCTAAGCATTTTATAAACATTCCTTCAGTCACGAGCAGTCATTCTTACCCCTGCTGTCCAGAAGAGGACACCGAGATCCGGCAGGGTAAGGGGCTGCCCCAAAGCCATTCAGCACAGACGTGAAGAATCAGGAATAAACTCAAGCTGACGTTACTCTAAGATATAGGGGACAGCTGGACCCTGCGGCCAGCCCTGAATAAGCCACCTTTCTGGGCTCATTTCTCCCTGAGGAAGCAAGGCCAGTAACTGCATCGAGTCCTAGGTCAAGGGCTGGGGGCCTCCAGGCTGTCCAATACAGTGCCGGAGACAGAAGCTCATAGTTAGTCAACCAAAGCCTGAAGGAGGAAGTCAACAGAAAAAAAGAAAAAGCAAGAGTCAACATAAACCCAGCCTAGCCTGTCAGCTGCCTGTCGCTGTAGGTGGAGTCCCAGAACCTCCCCACCTCGGAGAGTCGCCAAACAATATGGCCATTGAGTAGGGCGCCTACACCCACCAGGCTTCCTAGGACCAGCCTTGTTCCTCTACGCCAGTTCCACCCACCACCCTGCAGCAAGCCTGGGTTAGGAATCTAGCTTTCCCTGGTCCTGGCAGCCTTGGAATGAGGCCTGAGTCAGAGGCAGTAGGGCGGGTTCCTGATGCTCGCAGGGGTGGAGGCGGCAGTTCTGTGATGTTACTCTGCCCTCAGCCACCCCCACTCCGTGCCCATACCCAAAGGTGTTTGCCCAGGCCCGAGGCATCCCGCCAAAGGTCCTGGGATGACTCAACTGCAGACATTCCTCACTCCTAGACTGTCTGTCCCGGAGGTTAGGGATCCCGGCTGCAGGCTTGCAGTCTCCTGAGCTGGAGTCCTGGACGCTGTGCAGGAAATGAGAAGTCAGAGCAGGGCTCAAGCTCTCTAGGGAGGGACAAGGGAGTCCCTTTTCTGCGGGGAGGATTTGCTTTGGCTGGCTGGCTGGCTAGCCACCATTTCATAAGGCTAGCCAGGAACAGTACTGGGCCCAGAAAAGAATAAACCAGGCCTATTCCCAGACATGACCACCAAGGACTCAGGACAAGGACATGGAACCCTTCAGACGGCACACGGGACAAGAGCCATATCAACGCCATATCAGGCTCCTGCTCAGAGCTGGCATTCCCGATCATATCATTTACTGAAGGCTTTGTAGCACTGAGTCCCTGAGAGGCAGGCAGGGTTGTCACCAGAGAGGGGTGGTGACATGTGGCAGTAGGTACAACAAGCTGATACCACCTGCCAGCTCACAGAGCCAGAGACGTATGCAGGGGCAGGGCCCCGTGTCCCGCCAGTGAGTAACCAGGGGCTGTGCAGTCTTTCCACGCCTTCCCACAGCACACAGTCTTCGCAGAGCCCAAGCATCTATGTGGCCAGGGTGTACGTGGGCCTCCACCTGGGGCAGGCCCCTCTGCCCCAGCTCATCTCAGAAACTGCAACCGCATCTGTCAAGTTTGGGAAACTGCAGAACCTACCTCCAGGTCACAGTCAGATGGCTGACACAAGGGATGGATGCCTAGTGTTTGCAAGTGTACCAGATGCAGATGTAGCTAGTGACACCCGAGTCGCATCCTCACAGGACGCTCGCGGTGACCAGCCCAGCTCCAAACATGTGTCCCCAACACCTAAAACTTCCTGACACACTATGACTGTGTGTGAACCAATGACAGATAAATGAAGAATGGCCCCGCCTGCTCCAGGGGGTGGGTGTCAATCCCATGAGACTGGCCTGTGGAATGTCAGACCCGCATAAGCGGTTTCACAATGGGGCAGAGGTCACGGGGTAAAGGTTCTCTCGGGGACAACCCTGCTGGGGCCTCCTGAGAGGACACCAGGAGAGTGGCCGACAAAAGGGGACACCCCAAAATCCAGGAGAGCAGAAGGAGTAACACCTGCCTGGCTTCCTGCCTTGGACTGTAATTATGGGTCCTTGTCAGGCTCAGGAGGACCCTGCTGGAGTGAGCAGGTACGCTCAGCTGCTGCATGGGGACCCTTAGGGATAGAACCACCATAAGCTGAGCCGAGTCAGACGTCTGGGTTCTCCTACAATAAGGTGCTGTCTTGGGAAGGTTCATGCTAATTCAGAGGCTGGGGCAGCTAGGCTCACCCTCCTGCTGGGAAGCTACACACTCCAAGGCCAACATAATCCTTCTAGAGAGCAAGGCCCACAAGGACCTACTCACCTTTTGCTGGGCCTGCCTCTTACAGATTCTCCCGCCTTTCACAATGTCACCTTTGGGACCAAAACCCCAGTACTTGAATCCTCAGGGGACAAACTTCATACGAACCACAGCATCCTCCTTGACCCTCTAGGAGCCCATGTGTAAAATGGGGATGGCAAAAGGAAATGTACCTGCCTCAGAGGACAGAGGGGCCTGTGTGACCACAGCACATGAGAGAGAGAGAGAGAGAGAGAGAGAGAGAGAGAGAGAGAGAGAGAGACTCAGTGTCTCTGCCCTGGGGCCACAGACCCCTGAGAAGGACTGCCCTGGCCATTCAGATGGCATGGGATCCAGAATTAACAATACAATCATAGAAGGGCAGGCTCATTCAACAATAGAAAGGGTGGGATCAAAGGCTCAGACCCAGCTGCCCAGGGAGGGGGCACCTCTTGTCAGGTCATTGAGTCAGGAGAAGGAAAGAGAGACCTTGAGGGAGGGGTGGGGGCAGAGAGGTACTTGTCAATAGGCCTGAGTCCTGGGAGTCACCCAGTGCCGCCGCCCCCCAACACACACACACACACACACACACACACACACACACCCCGCCACTCCCACTCAGCATGCCTTGGGCTACATGGAGCATCTTTCTCTTTGGTTGACTTATTTTACTTCATTCATATTGGGGACTCTGCTCTGGACTGCAGTAGGCGTGTGATCACCTCAGACAGTTATCACTCTGTGTTTAGAACATTCCAAGTCATCTATTAGCGATTCCGAACTGTGTGTGGAAGCATATGCACACACATCCCCTCGTTGGGACTCCCCAGGGCAGGCTTCCTGGCTTCTGAGCAGTCAGGCCTTAGGAGCAAGCCCTGTGGGAGGAAGTGGCTCTTGGCACTCTCTTCTGGAAAGACGTCCTCTTAGTCCTCTTGATTCACTTCAGCTTTGGTAAAAATGTGGGGTGAAAAATATTTCATTTCCTCTCATTTCCACCCTACGAGAACCGGTGCAGGCCGACAGCAGAAGATACTGAGGTCTGCAGCTAACTGAGGGCACATCCCAGTCTGAAGGCCGTGCCAAGCCAAGTGTATCTGAGGGCACATGACGCCGGGGGCCACCAGTCTGTCCTTGCTCCACCAAGGGTAGGTGTCTCCCCACCACAGCGGCAAAAGGCTGTGGGAGGGAGGGGCTGTTGGCTCTCACCCAGGGCCATCTGTCCAGGGACACTCGGAGGCAACTTGGGATGCTGTATCTTGGAAGGAAGGAGTCCCGGCCCTGCTGGACAGAGATGAGGGTGGTGCCAAGCCTGCCATGCCCAGGACAGCCCAGCAAGGCTCGTCTGCTCCAAACTGCCCACAGTCCCAGTGCTGACCCTGGCGCAGACTAAACAGTCTCAAAAACTCAGCTCCTACTCCGGGGCCACTCGGGAAGGAGTGGGTGGGTGGCTTCCAGCAGCCAGTGTCCCTCTTCCCACACGATGTCTGTGGAAGCTTCATCAAGAGAGGACTCCACAGCTAAAAGCATGGGGTTCACAGTGAGCAATGAGAAATCAGCTCCAAGGTGGGAGACAGCACCATGCCCAGGCTCTGCCTGTCCACCCCACAGTGACACAGACAGGTCACTCTGGTCCTTCACCATCCCACCCCAAGCAAGAAGCCCTCCTGACCTAGTGTGGCTTGGTCTGGCCAGATGTCCTTACCACGGAACCGTTTCCCCCACGGGGGGGCCTGGCAGGAGGGCGGAAGTGCCACCTCGTATTGAGGCTGCACATTGTCTTTCCTCAGTCTTTGCTTGCCCTCCCAGGGGGCCTTCGGCGGAGCAGGACCCAGGCCAAGGTTTTTCATAAGGGCAAAGGGCTCAGCCACAACAGAACATCTTTGTTTTATTTCTATGGCAACGGACCCAGTTTTTCACCTAAGGTGATGATATGAAAGCTTCTTTTTAAAGAAGTGTCTTTAATGTCTAAAAAGTGAGATATCTTTTTTTAAAGCTGCAAGTGCTGGGGCTGGGGAGATGACTGACTCAGTCGGCCCAGCAGGCATGAGGACGTCCTAGCACTCACATAAAAAGCTGGGTATGGTGGTCCAAGCACCTGCAATTCCAGCGCAGGAGGGGTGGCGACGGGTGGATCCCCGGAGCTCAGAGGCCAGCCAGCCCAACGGAATCAATGAAATCCAGGTTCTGTGAAAAATGGTGCCTCAAAATTAAGGCGGAAAGTGACTGGGGAAGGTACACAACATTGACCTCTGGCCTCCACACACTCGTGAGCGCTGTGGAAATAATGGAGCTACCTCCTAATTAGCTGTTCTCCCTGTTACGAGGCTGCCTGCTCACTGCTGAATTCCCAGCCGCTAGAACAGGCGCTGTGGACAACCTAGTCCACATTTCATTTCACTCTCAGCCCGACTCCAGCTGAGGTAGACCAGTCTGGTCCTCTACGGCACCTGCCCCAGGACCTCGGAACTTCCTACTGTTGCTACCAAATTTGCAGAGGTCTGCCTCCACCTAGCCTTCTGGGATCCTTTCAATGTCCCCGCCCCTTCCCTGGAGGTAGGTGTTCTCCTATTGCAGGCCCTGGCTCCTGACCACACCCCAGAAATCTATGTCTGGGGTACTTCCCCACTGAATTTTACTCCACCTCACTTGCTCAAGTCCTCCCACACACATCTGTGTTTTAGAGTGTGTTTCCACTCGAAGACTCTGGGCCCAAGGAGACCAGGGACCTGCCAGACTGACCCACCGCATGACCCCTGAAACTGACCGTGATGGGAACATTTACCCAACAGAAATGGGCATTAGCTAGAAGCCTGAGCGTTCTATCCAAAGAGCCTCTGTGCACACCCAGAACACAGCTTCCCTCCCAATGTTCTAACCAGGACATGCTGGGAGAAAGGCCCAGTGCATGCTGGGAGAGAGACCCGGTGCCTGCTGGGAGAGAGGCCTGGTGCATGCTGGGAGAGAGGCCCAGAGACTGCCATCTGGTTTAGGGTGGGGTGGTGGGGACACACACGTGGCCAAGGCCCATGGTCAGCCATGGTGGATGAACTGGGAAGCCAGGGGCCTGTCTGGTTCAAGGAGGAAACGGACTATTGGCCATTGTACTCACTTCTAGCTAAGTTAAATGTTCAAATCCACTCAGCTCAGCTACCGGGCACACCGAAGAACACAAGGACACTTGGGGTGTGAATCCTATGGGAATTTTGTAACATATGACTAGATAAAGGGTTTCTGATGGAAGCTTAATATCTTTTAACTTTTAAAAGTGTGCCACAAGGACAGAGCACACACAGGATTTGAAGACAGAATAAAAAAGCAAAAATGTCTTGCTAATAACTTTTATATTGATCATATGTCAAAATGGCCTTTTAAACTGGGTTAAATATTTTGGTTTTGTTTTTTGAGACTGGGCTTCTGTGTACCCCTGACTGTCCTGGAACTCACTCTGCAGATCAGGCTGGCCTCAAACTCAGAGATCCGCTTGCCTCTGCCTCCCAAATGCTGGGACTAAAGGCATGCTCCACCACCACCAGGCATTAAATAAATTCTAACTTAAGAAAGACTCCCCACCCCCACCCTACCTACCCCTTCAAACACAGCTATCATGGGTCTGCAGCCTGCCCTTCAAGGCATATGGAGGTGTGTGTGTGTGTGTGTGTGTGTGTGTGTGTGTGTGTGTGTGTGTTCCACCACTTGTACCATTAAATATTTAAAAGCAGAAGTGGAAATGAGGAGTGGCTAGAGGGATTGTTCTAATCTGTAAATTCTGGAAGACAGTGACCTCACGTTGTAAGACGGCAGGCAGAGGACTACTCTGGGGCAAGAAAGGTCCATCTCGCCTGTTCGGGATGCAGGAGCTCAGCTAACAGCCAGCTCCTCAATGTCCAGCCCTGGGAGCAGCCCTGACTAGTTCTGGTACACACCTACATGGGAAAGCTGGCTCCTGAGACCACGCAGGAAGCCTGGGCCTCAAGCCACCCCACAGAGGTGTGGCCCCACACCCCACAGTGTGGCCTCCAAACTTCAATCTCAGAACCACACGGCTTCACACCTTGCTTCTTTCTAACGCCTATGCATCCTGGAAGGCACAGTTCAAATGCTCCTTCCCCCGAAGCTGGTCCATGTTCTACATCACATCCTTAGGCTTCTGGCCAGGTCCACTAAACTGCTTCCTGACAAGACTCAGTGCTTTACCTCTTGCCCCCAGAGCTGACGTTTTCCTACAACACAGAATGTACTTCCCCTGAGCAAAAATGCAACAGGGTTGCCAAGGCCTAAAATAGATGTTTTCAAACGTAAACGACCATGACTCACCCAGAAGGCTCTCAAACTACAGGCTGCTGGGCAGCACCCCCTTATGACTGGGGAGGGTCAGGTGGGGCTCCCTCACCGACATGACTGATCGTTCCAGGAGGTGCTGAGCCTGCTGGTCTGAAGGCTGACCTCGATAAGGTCAGATGTAAAATCTTCCCCTTGGCATCCAGGCCTTGCACAATATGGCCTCCAATTATTGTACCAGCTGCACCTCTCCTCAGGGTCACCCCAGTCCAAGAGCAGCAACGACGTTATGAAGTTGCCAAAAGAAGTCACACCTACACTGAACATTCTATAAAAACTGACCGACAGGCTGGAACTTCAATGAATGGGGAAGTTTGAATGTTGCAGCTCCAGAGTCAAATTATCTTAGGCCACCTTGGCCCCTTTAAAAAGCCATTCATTGCCCACCTCTGTGTGTGATCTAATATCCTGTGAGTACTACTTAAATCCTTTTGGAATGTATAAACAGGTCCCTAGCTTTCATCAACCCAAAAGCTAAGAACTGTCAGCATCTGAGACCTATAGGAGAGATTTCCCCAATTTGCTGTAATTGCCTACCTGATGTTTCCACCAATGTGGGACGGTGATAGGGAGAGATGGATGGAGTGATGGTGGATGGGGAGAGATGGATGGAGTGATGGTGGATGGGGAGAGATGGATGGAGTGATGTGAATGGAGAGAGATTGATGGAGTGACATGGATGGGGAGAGATGGATGGAGTGACGTGAATGGAGAGAGATGGATGGAGTGATGTGGATGGGGAGAGATGGATGGAGTGATGTGGATGGGGAGAGATGGATGGAGTGATGTGGATGGGGAGAGATGGATGGAGTGATGTGGATGGGGAGAGATGGATGGAGTGATGGCGAGAGAGTGGGTAGGGGAGGGATGGTGATGTGATGGTGAGTAGGGTGTCTCAACTAAAAGGGCAAACACACAGTAACAGGCATGGCACCCCAACTTATTTTAAAACTCTATGTATGAAAACATCTAGAAAATACATTTTGAGGGCAGCGGTGGTGGTGCACACCTTTAATCCCAGCACTCGGGAGGCAGAGCCAGGCGGATCTCTGTGAGTTCGAGGCCAGCCTGGTCTACACAGCAAGTTCCAGAACAAGCTCCAAAGCTACACAGAGAAACCGTCTTGAAAAAAAAAAAAAAAAAAAAAAAAAAAAAAAAAAACGCCGGGCGGTGGTGGCTCATGCCTTTAATCCCAGCACTGGGAGGCAGAGGCAGGCGGATCTTTGTGAGTTTGAGGCCAGTCTGGTCTACAGAACAAGATCCAGGAAAGGCGCAAAGCTACACAGAGAAACCCTGTCTCAAAAAACCAAAAAACAAAACAAAACAAAACAAAAAGAAAAAAGAAAGAAAGAAAACATTTTGTTACCAGTGGGTCCTCTGGCAAAGAAAAGAAAAAATTCAAGCAGTTTTTATTTTTTTGCCTTTCCACATGTTCCCATTTTTCTTCAGTAACTACCCAAGTGACATCAGTCATTTCTTCTTTCTCTAATTGCCTAGAAACAATCACTATTACTACTACTATTAGTGTGTGTGTGTGTGTGTGTGTGTGCGCGCGCGCGCGTGCGTGTGCACATGCCATGATGCATGTGTGGAGTTCAGAGGACACTTTGAGGTCACTCCCTCCCTATGCATTCATGAGTTCTGGGGACTGAACTCAGGTCCCCGGACTTGCAGAACAAGCGCCATCCAGCCCTAGAAAAAGAGTTTTCAAAGCGACTCCAGGACGTTAGCTGAAGTCTGTTGTTCATCTGCTGTATTTTCTGTCAAATGAGTGAAGAACACTGAAGCCCTGAAACAAACACCACAACAACAAACACCACAACAAACACCACCACAACAACAAACACCACCACAACAACCAACACAACAGAAAGTGGCCCCATGAATCAAGACAGAAAATATGAAGTCTGGCTTCATCCACCCTCGGCTCTGAGCAAGAGGTTCACCTCTCCATGTTTCTGTTTCTTCCTCACCACCTAGTGACTCTCCCTGTCCTGCTCTACCTCCAGGGTCCCAGGGGACAGGGGACAAGCAGGACTTTAGAAATTTGAAGTTAGCTGTGTAGATTTTATCTCACCACTCCTGCCCAAGTGGCTCCCCCAAGTGATGCTCCAAGCAGTAAAAAGAAAGATACAAGGACAGGGGACAGAGCCTTGGGAGGGGGGAGTGAGAGGGGACAGAGCCCGGGGTGGGGGGAGTGACAGGGGACAGAGCCCAGGGTGGGGGGAGTGACAGGGGACAGAGCCCGGGGTGGGGGAGCTATGCCATGGCCTGTGTGTACCCCCAGGCAAGAGTTCAGGCACTGAAAGCCTGGTCCTCAGTGTGGTGATGTCCATGGGAGATGTCATCACCTTTAAGAGCGGAGACTAGTTATGACGTCACAGAGACAGGCCCTAAGGAAGGACTAATGAGGAAGGAGAGCCTTTCTGGGACCTTAGGTGCTCTCTGGCTCCCAAATTCACTGTGAGATTTTCTTCAACAAAACCCTCCATGATTCCCACTGACCTGAGCCCATCGTGAGAGCCCAGCCAACCTTGGCACCACGGCCCTGAACCTCCAGAGCTGCATGCCAACTAAATGTCTTGTGTTAAGAAGTCCTTCCTCGGGCATCTCCCGGCGATGGGCACCAGCCTAACACAAGCTGGGAAGGCTGGTCCCTGTCCCTCAGCCAGTGACTTCCTCCTGCTGGCGGCCATTCCTGCCTGTGAGGTGAGAGAGCTTGGGGCCTTGGGAACTCTCTGTTCCCTAAGCAGCCGGATCGCCTTCTCCAGTGAACCAGGGTTCTCTATTTAGCACCAGTAAGCCAGGCAGTCTGCCACTGTAAAGCCAAGACTCTACTTCCCACGGGGCATGAAAAATGATAAAGTGTTCCTGGCCAATACCAAGCTCCCCGGTGTTCTGAGACCTAACTGGACATGGAAACCCCTCCAAACATACCAAGTCACCACAGTAGTGAGCACCACGCCTGAAACATCCTTCCTGAACAAGGGGTGCTTCTGAAGCACCCCTCCCTCCCGCAGTGGCAAGACCTGGGCTCACACAGCCCCAGGAATGGCTGAGATGCCCGGCGCCTGAGGACCCTCAGCCATGCCTCCAAATGTCTGCAAGGTTCTGACACTGCCAGCTGCACCCAGAACTTACTGGAAGGTTTCTTACACACATATCACTTCACTTCCTTGGTGTCCAGAGTTTAGAGGGGGATTACTTACATATGTGTCAGTGTATGTGTTCATATAAATATATGCATGCTACGGGGCTGGAGATTTAGCTCAGTGGTAGAGCACTTGCCTAGCATACACAAGACCCTAGACGCAGTCAGTTCCCACCATTGAAAACACGCACGTGCACACACACACACACACGCGCAAGAGAGACTTGGCAGAAAACAAGTTTAGCAAGATGCACACACATTCTAGGGCATCTGGGTTTTGCCAGCTGAGAGGTGTCAGCCTGCTGACAGGCGTTTATGCAGGGCTGCCTCATCTTATGAAGCCAGTGAGGTCCCAGGACCCTTGCAGGAGCCAAGGGTGATGCTCAGGAGGGAAGTGCTTAGAAGTGGGAGAGATGTGAGTCCTGCAAAGGACCCAAGATCAGCACTCAGGCTCCCTGTCCACACCAGGCCTCTGGGCATCCAGCCAGAATTCACCCACTTAATCCTGGAGTGTTCCATGTCCAAGGCACCATGAGGTGAGAATTCCTTACGGGGTGCCGTGCTCAGGCTCGAAGGACCTCGGACCTAGCACACACAAAGACGGCATAAAATCGGAAATGCTCCGAGCAGCCGAACCCTTTGGACTGTCTCAGATTTCTAGATGAGGGACGCTCATCCGTCCACTCACGGAGAGTTGGTAACGGGTCCAGCCTTCTCTAGCTCATGCTACAGCACAGGACGCAAGGACAGCCCGGACTCTGGGGACTTTTCTGCTTCTGCGGCCTCGGCCTGAGTGTGGGAAGTGAGGTGAGTGTGAGAAGGGGGTACCAAGGACTCAGCAGCCAACTCCACCTTCTCCCTGCTGTGGCCCTGACCCACACAGCAGATGCTGAGTGTGGAGGGGGGGGCAGGTGGCGCACTCTTACCCACAGCTTCCCATCATAGTAATAGGCCCCCAGGAGCTTCACGATGTAGGGGTGGTCGCAGGTGGCCAGGATCTCAATCTCCACAATGTAGTCCTCCAGTTCCTCCTCGCTCTTGGTCTCGATGACTTTGGCTGCTGCCAAGGCACCGGTCTCCTTGTTTTTGGCCTGGAAAGTGGAGACAAGGAAGGTTACAAGACAGGCTGGGCAGGAGCCGGCCCTGGGAGGCTTCCCCGCCCCCAGTACAAGTGTGAAAACAGGTGGATATCTAAGGATCCGAGACACCGACCTGACAGACACTTCCCACCAACGGCCGGGCACACAAGGTGTGGACAGAGGGGAGCTCAGACCAGAAAGAACATTCCATGTGCTTAGTGAGGAAGTAAGATATAACCATGCTATGGGAAACATACAAGAGTAGGCTAGTGCCTACACACAGACACACATAAAAAATAAAGTCGTTATAACACAAAAATGAAAAGAAAGAAGAAGAACAAAAACTCTGAGGAAAACTATTCCTGACAGCTGGCCAGGAAAAGCCTGAAACAGAGGACTCATGAGCATTGTCACTGTGTGCTGTTTAAGGTTCCTGTGTGTGTGTGTGTGTGTGTGTGTGTGTGTGTGTGTGTGTGTAGGAGGGGTTTGTGTTTAAGTGCCTGTGTGTGTGTGTTGGGGGTGGGTTCCTGTGTATATGTATGTAGGGAGGTTCATGTGCATGTACTTGTGGGGGGGTTCATGTGCATATGCCAGGGTTCACACAAATGTGCCTCTGTGTGTGTGTATGTATGTGTGTGTTCCTGTGTATGTGCATGTAGGGGGGATTCATGTGCCTCTGTGGGTTCGTGTGTATGTGTAGGAGGGGTTTGTGTGCATATGCCTGTGTGTATGTGTGTTCCTGTGTATGTGTATGTGGGGGTTCGTGTGCCTGTGGAGGGGGTTCGTGTATATGTGCCTGTTGGAATGGGGATTCCCTCCATGCATCATGGCATTATCTGATGAAAAAGAGAGAAAGTTTTCACCAGCTAGCACGACACAGTCAGGAAACAGAACCATAACAGGAGCTGCTGAGGGTGTGTGAAGGAGAACTGGAGGGGTGCGGGTCGGCAGCGGGCGACCAGCACAGGAGAACTGGAGGGGTGCGGGACGGCAGCGTGCGACCAGCACAGAAGGAGAACTGGAGGGGTGCGGGACGGCAGCGTGCGACCAGCACAGAAGGAGAACTGGAGGGGTGCGGGATGGCAGCGGGCGACCAGCACAGGAGAACTGGAGGGGTGCGGGACGGCAGCGTGCGACCAGCACAGAAGGAGAACTGGAGGGGTGCGGGATGGCAGCGGGCGACCAGCACAGAGAGCCATACTCCAGGGACCATCACACACGTGCAACGCCACTACAGGTTCAGAGCCAAAAGAGCCCGAAGTAGGGGTTCTAACTTGTCAGCACACCGCACAGCATGCCCACAGCCAAGGGCGAGACCCACCTGAGGGCTACCAAAGAAACTAACACATCCATACAATAGTCTGTTGTTCCACCACAAAATGCTGCAACCGTGACAAATGAACCTTGAAAATGCTGTTCTCTGGAGAAATGGTTCAGTGGTTAAGAGCACTGGCTGCTCTTGCAGAGGACCTGGGTTCGATTCCCAGCACTCACACGGTGGCTCACAAACATCCATAAATCCATAGGAGGGGGAAATCCAATGCCCTCTTCTGGCCTCCTCAGGCACTGCATGCACATAGTGCCCAGACATACACACACACACACACACATAAAAAAATAAAAGTTAAAAGAAGGGAGGGAGGGAGGGAGAGAGAGGGAGAGAGAGGGAAGGGAGAGAGAGAGAGAGAGAGAGAGAGAGAGAGAGAGAGAGAGAGAGAGAGAGAGAGAGAAATACTGGTCTAAGTGAAACAAGCCAGGCACAAAACCTAAATACTTCATGATTCCATACAACCGACCTAGGATGGTCAGAGACAAAAATTCAGAGATTCCCAGAGACTGTGTGGGAGTGGGGTGGCCTTTTATCAGATCCAGAATTTGTTGGACATGATTTAAAAACAAAACACAAAAACATCTTGGACCAGACATGGTGACACAGGCCATGAATCTCAGCACTCAGGATGCAGAGGCAGGAGGATCTCTGCAAGTCTGAAGTCCTCCTGGTCTACACTGAGTTCGAGGACAGCCAGAGTTATATAGTGAGACGGTGTCTCAAAAATAAAATAAAATAATAACACAAAGCCTTGGAGCTGTGGGCCTTGGAAAAGCTAATGTGATAAACAGGTTATTAACTCTATCTTGCCAAAATTCCAAAAAGGAAGAGCGAAATAAGCAGGGGGGTGGAGGCAGCGCCACCACCCTCCACCTCACAAGGCGCCCCCAAAACAGGACACAAGACCCACAGCTCCCTTTGTGTCCTTCAAGCTGCACCCCGGTGCTCACACGGGCCGTGCTCACAGCGTTGACAGAGGACACACTGTGACGACGTGGCCCTAACATCAGCAGCACAGGGGCAGTGGGTACCCGGGCCGGGAACACCCGTGCCTCACCCATGCTCTGCCCGTGCCTTCTTGAGGGTGCTGTGCCTCCCACCTGCCATGACCTCTGCACACCCAGGGCAGCTCTTCCTGTGCATCTTCGGCCCCCGGGTGACAATGCACACTCACCCAGAGGGTCAGGGTGCGGCAACCTGCAGCTCAGACTCCCGCTGCAAGGTTGAGAAGCAAGGCCAAGTCCAGAGAGGGGACACACATGCCTGGAATTGGAACCTGGGTCATTTGCTGTCACCGAGTCTCCATATTCTCTAGGGCAGGGCTTCTCATCTGTCCTAACACTGTGACCCTTTAACAGTCAGTCA
The DNA here is from genome assembly GCF_004664715.2 of Peromyscus leucopus. Classification (NCBI taxonomy): domain Eukaryota; kingdom Metazoa; phylum Chordata; class Mammalia; order Rodentia; family Cricetidae; genus Peromyscus; species Peromyscus leucopus. Next base: position 5,739,156 of record NC_051086.1, read on the forward strand.
CTCATGTTGTGGTGACTCCCAACCATAAATTATTTTTGTTGCTATTTCATAACTGTACTTTTGCTACTGTTTTGAGTCATAACGAATCTCTTTTCTGTTGGTCTTAGACGACCTCTGTGAAAGGGTTGTTAGACGTCCCTCTCAAAGGGGTCATGACCCATAGGTTGAGAACCATTGCTCTAGACTCTACACATCCACACAATCCCCAGCACTGAGAAGCCTCTATAGCCTGATGACCTTTGCTATGCTTCGGGCAAGACCCATATAGGATGACACTCTCCCTGGCCTCAGCAATTAAGGTCTGGATGGAGAGGTGCTACCTATCCTGCTAAGAGGGAGCAGGGGGCTGGATGCTTGTGATGGGCATGGCCCCAGAAGGTACCCACCTGAGATGGAGCCTTCGAGAAGGAAGTGGTGGGGAGGATGCAAACAGGCACTTTCCTGTCTGGTCTCAGCTGGGGTCCTCCTATCTAAGCGGCCAAGAGCCCCGGGCCCCCGACAGTGATTAGGACAGTTCATTTATGGGGAGACAGGGTTTGCTCACCCTTGGATTATGCTCCTTAGGTGTGCTATCTCAACCATCCTCCAGAGCAGTGCAGTTAGATGGGGAGACTGAGGCAAGGCCCCAAGAGCAAAGCAGCAGGGTGGGTCTGGACCTCCGGAAGCCTGCTCCCAAGCCTGCACGCTCCCACTGACCAGTCTTCCTCCACCAAAGTTTTTTTCAGACCAGAAGTCATGAGACCTCCAGCCCCAGCCCAGGAGCCCAGATCAGCAGGGGGGGTGTGCGTTAGCGGGGAAGGGTTCTTTTCTCCTCAACTCAATTTCAAACACTTGCTCAGAACACCTTAAAAATCTATTAGATGAGCAGTCAGAGTCTCTCTCTAGAAGAGACTTAAGTTAGGTACCTCTGGGCCTTTGGAAAGGCAGAGAGGAAGGGTGAGGCCTTTGGGGGTAGCAGATGAAGGGTCAGGTGACCACAGCACCTTAACCACAATGAGCTAGGCAAAAGCCACCCGTTCATCACTGACTTTCAGTGCCGAGGGTTCTGGTGAAGAAGGCTGTATGCCACCTTTTCCTGAGTTTCCTGAAAAAAGACATTTTCCTGTAAATGTGGGGGATGGGGAGTGTTCTCCAGGAGTGCACAGACCCTGCTTTGCCCACACCGTAAAAGCGGCGTTGACCAAAGGGCGGGGGCCTTCAGCAAGGAGCCAATGTCAACACCAAGACTACTCAGTCAGTGCCCAGGGCCTCACTCAGATTTCAGAAGCCAGAGCCCACCAGGGAGGGGCCGTGCAGACACTGTGCCAAAATCAGATTCCTTAAGAGTCCGGCAGAGGCGTCAATCCATTCCCAAAAGGCAACAGAGGATGTTGTAACAGCGATGACTGAAAACAAACAAACAAACAAACAAACAGTGCTGACCACTGGCACTCGGACCTGGAAGGCAAATGCCCTTCTCAGGCAACAGAGGAGCCAGCTGCGAGTCGGACAGGCGTGTGACTGCTGAAGGCCAGATCTGTCACAAGCCGGTCTGCTCTGAGTACCAAATCACTTCCAGAAGTTCAGTCACCATGAGCTAAAGACGAATGACAAGCACAGCCAGCACCAAGGCCCCCCACCCCCACCCCGAGCAAGGGGACCTTGACAGGGGCAGGCACGGAGCCTCTCCCAGGCACTGAGGCCGGCACTGGCTACAGGCTCACTTCCCAGACGTCAAACTGAGGCCTGGAAAGGAGATGATGGAGTCCAGGGCTGTGGTCTTGACTTGGACCTTGGGTTCAAAGAGAACACTGTGCTTCCTGGAGACTGCTTGTTTGCTTGTTTGTCTGTCTGTCTTTCTGCTTTATGTATAAGAAAATGGAGGAACAGGTGTGGTAGCTGTAGTACCAACTGCTTGGAAGGCAGAGGCAGGAGGATCACTTGAGCCCAGGAGCTCCTGGCCAACAGAGTTGAGACCCATAAAAACAGAAACCATATGTTCCCAGAGGTGAAGCCAAGTCCAAGGACATAGCTGTAACTAAGACTTGGGCCCCTGGTGTTTCAAAGTCCTTGAACCTAACTGCTTTCCAGAGTTGCCTGTAGAGTCAGCATGAGTCCTGCCTGGGCCTCCATTTTCACTCTGTACAGTTGGAGGGTGAGGCATGATGCCCAAACTCTCTCTCTCTCTCTCTCTCTCTGGAGAGCCTGGAGAACGGGTAAGATCTGAACAAATGAAGTGCACTCGGAGGTGAGCAGGCAGGATTCCCATAAACACACAGCATCAAGGCTCCCAACGTCCATCTCCACCAGTACCGAGGCCAGACCAGGAATGAGGGGGATCCCCAGTCCCGCTGCTGGCTGGCGGTCTCTAACCTTGGAGCCCACACCCTTGAAAGCGGACACAGTGGCCACTTGTGTTTTCTGGCCCAGACACTCTGTGGGAACAATCCTCCCCGTTGTGACAGCCTAGAAGAGGTGGGGCCATCCTCTCAGCCCAGCTGGGAACCCTGCCCTCCCCGAGAGGTGCAGCAAGCCCGTTCAGGAGCTGGGGGATTCCTGAGACCTGGGAGCATGGAAGCCAGCAGAAGCCAGGCCCCAGACCCTTCCCTTCTCTGGCTACCAGCCGACCACTCAGTTCCTTCCCTTCCCAGGAAATGGCTGAGACCCCAGAATGCAGCCAGGCCTTCAGCCACAGCTTTGAACACTAAGTCCCTGATCCCCATCCTCCAGATGGGGAAACTGAGTCCACACACACAAAGAACGCAGACACCCAAGCCTGAGCACAGTGACTGAAGGAGAATGGGGTGCCGAAGACAAGAGCCTTGGAACCCCTGCAGTCGCCTGAAATGAGCCCTGGGACATCCCATTCCCACTGTCCGTGCAAATCTCTGTCTTTGGGAATAATCTCACCCTCAGTCCACGGACCCAGAAGGGCTGACCCCTCCCTGGTCCAGGTGCACATCCAGGCCCCACCAACCAGTCAGGGCCAAGCTTTGTCACAGCTACTCATTCAGGGTTGGGCATGTGACCCAAGGTAGGCAAACTCTCCCTGAATGGTTTCTTGTCTGTTTTTGAATTGTTTGCCACTTTCTTAAGGTTAAAGAAAAGCAGCTTTTTCTTTCTCTAGGGTGGCTAAACTGGCAGAGTGGAAGGGAGCGGGGGGACTGGGGACACTGCCCTCACCTCCCTGGCTCCTGTGCTAAGGCTCAGACCTAAGGTCATACATGCTAGGCAAGGACTCTACCACTGAACTATGTCCCTAGTCCGACATTTTAACCAGTCTAAAGTGGGTTTTGGTTTTGTGGTATGTGTATGTATGGTGTGTGTGTATGTGTTTGCATAGGTGGACACACATGTGTTTATACATGCATGCGAAGGCCTGAGGTTGATGTTGGGTGTCTTTCTGCATCACTCAGAGCTCGTGGCTTTGCATAATCTAGCCAGTTTGCCCCATGGGACTGCCTGGCTCCAACTCCCATGATCCTGGAAGGGATTACCAGCTTTTACATGGGTGGTGTGGACCAAACTCTGGTCGCCATGCTTGCCGGGTATTTACACTGAGCCATCTCCCCAGCTCTGGGCTTTGTTTAGTGATGCTGGGGATTGAACCCGAGGCTTTACGAATTCTAGGCAAACATCTACCATTGAGCCATATCCCCATCCAGACAGTCTATCTCGTCACTTCCTCAGAGAGTCTGCCGGAGGGTAAAAACAAGACAGAAGCAGGGCCCACTGAGGGAGGAGCCAGGGTTCGAGCACCACACAGCAGTAGAGCCAGCTGTCCCGTGGCGCTGCTCTTAGGTTTCTGGGTTATGTGAGACAATAAACTCCCCCGGGGACTCAGGAAATGAGTCTCCCATCTGGGGACGTTCCCACAGAGAGCAGGCATGGACGGAAGTGTTTCAGCACCAACCACACGTGTAACAAGGGCCATCACCACTGCCACCCTGACCACAGAGGGACGGTCACAAGATGCCCAGGAGAGATAGCCTGAGATCTGGGGACCAACGTAGAAAGTATCACTAAGACCACAGGCACCGAAACCACGGGACTATTCTGCCAAAAGAGGCCTCTAAAAAAGTGAAACAGATTGCTGTACACTTATTAAATTAGCAAAAACAGGCAATAATGCCCAGACGCTGGTGACTATGTAGTATAGAAGTCCTCATTACAGGCGAGAATGTAAACAGCTTCAGACTTTCAAAGGCAGTAACTGGCCACGGCTGCTCTGTCCTGTTTTGTTTTGTTTGAGACAGGTTTGAAATACCTTTTAAGCCTATTACCCCTCATTTCTGGGAATTTAGAGCCAAGAAATAATTCAAGAAAGACAACAAAAGAACCGTACAGGATCACGCTCCGTGGCCTCTAACAACAGAAATGAAGTAGGAGCGGCCTAAATGCTTAATGGCGAGAAAACTATTCAATTGCTCTAATGGGACATTAGCAGCCCTTTAACACAGTAAGTGAACAATCCAGCAATGAGGAAAACCAGCTAAGCCATCACGGTAAGGAAACGGGGTAATGAAATTGCCCTTGTGAAGAGTGCATGCCTACAGACAGAGATGAGCCAAGGGCAGGCCATGGAAAACAAGCGGTTTTCATCCGATGCCAGCTGGCAATTACGCGCCGGAGTCCCAGTGAGGGTCAGGGGGTGGGACGGCGCCTCCTGCACAGGTGAGCACTTGCCCAGACCTGGCCGTACAGGGTCTTACAGGCGGGCAGAGGCAGCCAGCCGGAGCTGTGCCGTCCAGATGGTTGCCCTAGCTATCTAGGGAAGTATAAATAATAGGGAGAAAATGAAGTGAAACTTGAGTTCCTCAGTGGCATTTGCCATGTGCCAAATGCTTCCTGACCAAGAAGAGGTGGCTGCCATACTGAACACAGCAGACATGCAGAGCAGCCTCATGTCTGCAGAAAGTTCCAGGCTCTAACTTCCAGCCCTCGGCAGTAGAAAATGTCCTCTCAGAGGCGAGCATCTCTTCTGTGTCACCAGGCCCCAGGAAAGGCTTCTTTTCCAGAAAGAGAAAAAGGGATGGGGATGGTACAGACACTCCCACCTTAGACACACAGCTGTTGCTCAGATCTCCTAGCAACCTGGCTAGGCCTCCAGGTGCGAGGAAAGGAGTCCAGCTGACCTGTCCATGAAAGTCTATGTGTGAGTAACGGCTAAAATCTGGAGCAGGCAAGGCTAAGGGTTTCTACTTTCCTGTCTCTGGATGCTGGATGGCTGTGGTGGGCAGGTGTCAGATGAGGTGCAGGCCACCGGGACCAGCGGATCTCGGTCTGGGTCATATGCAAGGATGTAGAGAATGGTGCTGAGCACTGCCAATCACAGAAGGGCTTTGGTCCAGGGTGTGGGGAGAGGGGTCCGGCTCTGGAGGGCCAGGTCACAGAAAAACTGGCTACATTCAAGGAAAGGTCGGGGGCCGGCGACAGTAGCCCTAGAGGCTAGTGAGCAGCAGAGAGGATCAGGGATAAGTCCAGCAGCCGGGAGTAGGCAGGGAAAAACACCCAAGGGGGCAGCCATTGCAGCTCAGGATAAGAAAGTCCTACAGCAGGTCTTCAGGGGCAGGACACTGAGCACTGGCCTAAGAAGAACAGAGATGTGAATTGCCTCCTTCTGTAGAAGAGAAAAGGAAAGCTCAGAGAGAGCAAGAGACCTGCCCCAGGTCACACAGCTCAGCTGCCAGAACTTGAACTCAGGTCCGGCTCTCTGCCCAAGTCTTTACCTTAGTAGGCGTCCACCTCCACGGTCTCCATCCCAATGGCACTGGGCCCTAACCCCCTTCACCATCTCTGGCTCCACTGCCTACAAACACAAACACTGGGGGTGGAGCCTCAGCAGCTCCCTGAAGCTGACCAGACACAGCCTGAGCTCCCCGGCTAGCACTCCAATCCCTGAGTCCTTGTTGATGCTCCCACTACAGGCTGTTGATGATTCGATCATGTGCAGCTCAGACCTGAGCAGGCTGGGAGTTACGAAAGGCCCAGCCCAGGTCTGATTCCTCTCAGCCTACACCCCACAGAGCCTGGCACGAAACAGCCAGGGAATGGGGTGGGGAGAACAGGGAGGGAGCCTTGAAGACAGGCATGAGGGAGGATGGATGGATGGGTGGGTGAGTGGGTAGGAAGATGGATGCAAATGAGCCATGCGGTGGCTTGAATGAGAACGGCCCCTACAGGCGCATATGCCTGAACGCCTGGTCCCCAGCTGGTGGAACTGTGTGGGAAGGATTAGTAGGTGTGGCCTTGTGTGTCACTGGGGGTGGGCTGTGAGGTTTCAAAGCCCACGCCACTCCCAGTTAGCTCCCTCTAGCTCTGCCTTGTGCTTATGGATCAGATGTGAGCTCTCGGCTTTACTGCTCCATGCCTGCCTGCCTGTGGCCAGGTTCCCCGCCATGATGGTCATTGACTCTAAGCCCCTCGAACTGTGAGCCCTCGATAAGGTCTCTCTTTTATAAGTCGCCTTGGCCAATGTGTCTCTTCGTAGCGATAGAAAAGCAGCCAAGACAGTGGGTAGGAGGGCGGCTGGACAGACCAGTGGGTGAGCAGATGAAAAAGAGGAGGAAGGGGGCCTCTGCACTCCCTACAGGAAAGTGAGATGATAGTCCACTTAAGAAGACCAGAAAGTGATGAGAGTCCATGTCCTCCCGGCCCTCCATTCGTCCTGTTCTAGTTTTGGAAGATGGCACCCATTTGCCTGAGAGGCGCCAAAGCCCCCGGCCACGCCAGGACATACACAATTAACCAGTCCTACCAAACAGAGAACCACTTCCCGATCAGTAAGTGCCCTGCCAGGCTTTAACTCGGTGACAAATGAGCCAGCCAAGTCTCAGAAGTGACACTTGAGGACAGCAGAGATTATGAGGCACAGAGGCAGAGGAGTGACAGCCCCGCAGACGGACACTCAACACTCCCTTGGAGGAGAGGCCTGGTGGGCCGGCCTGGCACAGCCAGGAAATGCTAAGCCTCCAAGTCGTTCTGGCCTGGGACCAAACCCAAACAGGATCAGCCTCAAAGATACCAAGCCATGGCCTTGGCCGAGGAGCTGGGCAACCTGTCCAAGTTGGCCAGGCATGTGGGAACCTTCGGATCCCAGCTTTTCAGACATGGCGAGGAGTCCAGCCCCAAGATATCATTGATAATGGAGGGGAAGGTGGCATGGGCTCTGCCTCCTCTGGGGAGGCCGAGTGCCCACCTTTGCCAGGCTGCGGGAAGGGAGACTATGAGGGAGAGTGTGCTGTACTTTATAATTACATCTCGTTTAATCCCTGTAACTCAGGGATTCGACTCACCTTATTTTCCCATCCCAGACCTCTAAGAGTTATTATAGTCAGTGCATCGCGGTTGTTCCTAACCAACAGTACTTTCCATGTTATTTTCTATTATTCTAAAAATAACACAAGTACATGAAAAAAGAATCTTAAAAATAGAATGGCACAAAAAAGAAAATCAAAGTAACAGCATCTCAGAGACGCTGCTCTCTGCATCTTGAATGATGGCTTCTACGTAGCCTTCCGTGGCACAGCCGTCCCAGGCTGACACAACCCGGCTGTGTGGTGCAGCAGTTGGAGTGACCCTGTGTTCCTCACTCTCTCCCTTTCTACACTGAGGACATGAAGAGCACCTGCCTGAGAGCATCTACTGAGCTAACCTGAGAACAGTGCTTAGACCAGGTCCAGCCCAATTAATAAGAAAAGACTCAATGGTAACTCTAATTCCTCTGCATCTTAATTAGCGTACAATAATTGTATGTATTCATAAGGTTTAGAGAGGCCTCTCAACACAAGTGCCGTCTGTGACAACCCTGCAGTCCACATGTCAGTCATCTTAGCCACTTACCACTGTGTGTGTTGGCAGCCCCAAAAGCCCGCTATGGAGCCAGGCATGGCAGCACGGGCCTTTAAACCCAGTACCCAGGAGGCAGGGGCAGGTGGATCTCTGTGAGTTCAAAGCCAGCCAGGTCTACATAGAGAGTTCCAGGACAGCTAAGGATTATAAAGTTAGACCCTGCCAAAAGCAAAACAAAACAAAACAAAAACTCTGACTTCGAAATGTTAGCAAGTGCGGTGCCAACTGTACTCCTGGCACTGGGCAGGCCAAGGCAGCAAGACTGTGGTGAGTTCTGAGGCTAGCCTAGACTACCTAGTGAGTTCTGAGGCTAGCCTAGACCACCTAGTGACACTGTCTCAAAATGCTGGGTTTTGTTATTCTAAAATAAATACCCACTCATCAAAGAGAATCTTAAAAAAAAAAAATAGAATGGCAACACACACACACACACACACACACACACACACACACACACACACACCATCATTCTCCACCTCCACCATGGCTGCACTAGAGCATTACAGACGGGTCCTCCTATCCAGCCTCTCTCTATACACATTAGCCACCCTCTCTCTCTGGGGGAGAGCTCCCGGGATCCCAGGCACAGGTCACTAGCATCCTTCCCTCTCATTCTGTGAGAGCAAGTCCTCCAGTGCTCACATGTGCACATCACCAACCATCTCAGAGCACAGAGCACTCCCGGCAGCATCCCCAACCTCTGCTAGCTAGTCTACAGGACAGCTGCAGACTCTGTGGACTAGGTCAACCCTGGCACCCAGGGCTCTAAGCTCCTCACTAACAGTGGTACTCAGCCATGGTCCTCGGCTCCTCGGGTCTCCTGTTGCCTCGGAAGGTAAGTGGGACCCTGGAGGAGAAATCCTTCAGAAAGAGACCAAGACTCAGAGCAAAGGTAGGAAGAAGACTCCCGAGGTCGAACAGGGTGGCCTGCTGGGGCAGGGGGGCCACCATGTCAGAAGCACAGCAGCCTGGATAGCAGCACCCATTTAAAAAGGCCAGGAGTGGGCTGGGATCCCAGAAAAGGCAATCTAGAGCTTTCTAGAAAGGAAAATAGAAACAAGCAAGACCCAACACTGGTTCCTCCTGCCAGGACAGTCACGCTGTCTCTCTGATACCCAGGGTTGCTCTCAGCCACCCTGGACTCTCCCACCATGGGGCAGCCACAGAACTGGGGCTTTGGCGAGCCTACAGAAGCCGTGGCATCCCCAGGCTCTGGTGGCCTTCTGGCTTGGGTTGTTTGCTGTGCTGGGGATGGAAGCTTAAGCCTCATGCACACCCCAGCTGCAGGGTGGCCTTCTTTATCTCCACTGAATCATGTTTATCCTCATACCACAGAGAGCAGTAAACACACACCGACCCCAGGAACCTTCATGGCATCTAGCCAGAGCAGCCTCAGCACAGGCAAGGACAGGCCATGAGGGAGCTTCGTGGAGTATGCCTGCTATTCCCCAGGAATCCACACTCATCTGAAGTCAGGAGAGACCCTTCAGAAAGAGACCAAGACTCAGAGCACAGGTAGGAAGGCTCCCGAGGACAAACAGGGTGGCCTGTCGGGGCAGGGGGGCCACCATGTCAGAAGGACACCAGCCTGGATAGCAGCACCCATTTAAAAAGGCCAGGCGTGGGCGACAACAGCTGCCGGCTGGCCTTCTCCGTGTGACTGGCAGCTGCCGGCTGGCCCCTGCTCCACAGAGGCAAGTCCTGCTCTAATTGACAGCTCAGAAGATGGAGGCCGGAGGGCTGTGAAACGGTTCAGCGGTGAGGCACACATACTGCTCCTGCGGGACCCCAAGTTCAGTTCCCCGGCTCACACCCACCTGGAACTCAGCTCCAGGGGATTCGATGTCCTCTTCTGGCATCCTACAGCACGTGCACTCATGTTCAAACACGCGCGCGCACACACACACACTTAAAAAATAATAAATACAGGGGCTAGTGAGATTGCTCGGTGATTAAGAGTGTTTGCTACTCTTGCAGAGGACCCAGGTTCAGTTCCCAGCACCCACTTGGTGGTGGTTCACAATCTCTCGTCACCCCAGTTCCAGGGGATCCAACAGGCATGAAGGTGGTACATATACATGCATGCAGGCCAAACATTGATGCACATAAAGTAAACAAGACTAAACATGTTTTAAATAATAATTTAAATCAACCTTAAACAAATGGAGGGTGAGTGGCTTGTACAAGGTCACAAACACAGCGCAGTAGGGGAAAGCCAGGAGCTGAATCCTGAGTTCATGCTGAGTGGCATTTGCTCTTTCATTCATTCTAGCTGTTATGTGAGCATCACTCGTGTGTGTGTGTGTGTGTGTGTGTGTGTGTTGGAAGCATTTAAAGCCTCTCTACAAATGGCTCTGAAATATACCAGTGACATCAGCCACCATGGCCAGTCGGCTGAGCTTCAGCCAGAGAAGCCATTCCGTGTAGCCAGCTGCTTCCTGTCCGGTTAACAACCTCTCTCCAGCCAACCTGCTCTGCCCCAGGGACTTTACACCTACCGGGGAGGGCAAAGGGACATAGGACATGTACACAGGAGCCTGGTGTGGTTCTGAATTCTGAAGGGGAGAGTCCTGCCTGGGATGAGAAGGGGAAGCCAAGCAGGCCATTCTGAGGAATGGGAGGAGCCGGCTGCCACAGCACCCATGACTGCTGCAATAACGGGAAGCCCTGGCGAGGGTCCGTGTGTCGCAAAGCACTGCCCTCCTTCAGCACTTCTTGGAGGCAGGAGAGTCCCCCATCTCCTGACAGAGCTAACCCTCTAGTTACCAGCCCAGAGCTCAAAGCCCAGAGCTCAAAGCCCCATCTCCCGCCCTCCCCCTCATCCTGGCTATGATAAAAAGCTGTTGGTGTCAACCAAAGAATCACTAGGCTGTGGAGGAAGGAAGAAGAAAACAGCAACCCGGGGAAGCAGAAGCGAAAAGGGAAGGGGAGAGAGAAGTGGGAGGTGCCTGGGAGGGAGGGGCAGGAGGCCCTCGGGGTGTATCTCCCCCACGACAGGTCCTGCCTCCCAGCCACCCCACCCACCCACCAGGGCCCAGGAGGGTGACAGATCCTTCCTCATCTTCTGCCCTCAGAGGCCCCAGCCACTTCCTCTGCCGTCCTGCCCATCACCACTTCCTCTGCAGGGGAGGCCACCATCAACATCCACTCGAAGCAGGCTCTGAAAGAAGGTCATGTCTCTAGACACAGAACCCACAAGGCCATGAGGAGACATCACAGGGAAGCAACCTTCTCTAAGATGACCTTTGGCTTTTCTTCTGTTCTCTGGAGGAAAAAGGTACAGGCCCCTGGTCAGAAAGGCCTGGGATTAAGTCCCAGTCCTGCTACAGAAAGGCTGTGTGACACCGAAAAAGTCACTGGACATCTCTGGGCCTCTGTCCCTATGTTGTACAGAATGAGGGGACTCTCTGGTCATGGCCTGGTCCCCTTTCTCCTATCCACAGGGGGGTCCTTTCTGACATTATAGAGGCTGATTCAAAGGCTGATGACAGAAAGGACATTATTTAAGGTGAACCACATTTAACTTGCTCAGTGCGTCACTCGAGGCCCTCTTGACTCAGTTCCCGCTACGATCTGAACGTCTACGTCCACCTCAAACATCCGTATGTGGAAATCCTAACTCCAAGATGACAGCGTTAGAAGACAGGGACTTTGCCGTGGTGATTAGGTTCTAAAAGAACAGGCCTTGGTAAATAGGATGAGTCTTGATAGGAGAAGTAGACTCAAGGGCATTGGGCAGGTCCTTGCCAAACACCAAATCTATGAGAGCCTCGATCTTGGCCTTCCTAGCCTCCAGCTCTGTGGTCCCAATTGTCTGATTGTATTCAGCTACAGGATATGGCTATGCAGACCAAGGGACCAGCAGACACAACCTTGTCCTGACAGCACCCGGGTATGCCCAGCTCAAATGCTCAAACCCACCAACCACTGGGAGGAGAGAAGGCAACATGGGCAGGGTGGACCAGAGACGTGGGGACACAAGGCCAGGCCAGCTCTATGGTACTCAACACAAACAGTACAAAAGAGCACCAGAGATCAGGCGGGCCTGCGCAGACACGCACTTGAGTACCGGGACCTCAGAAGAAAAAACTCAGTATCTCTCCATGTCTGTCAGACGCTAAAATGACCAATGTACTACACAGTCACATTTTCTGGTAGCCCCGTGTGGCTCCTGTGGTCTGTGGGACATTTCCGGGACAACAGCCAGGCTCCCCTGCTCCTACAGATGTGGCCCTGCAAGAACACAATCTAGGAGCTATCAGCCAATGAGATGCTTCCAGAGGAGACCCACCACTACTGGTCTTCCGGGAGCAATTTCCTGGGTTCGAATGTCAAGGTCAAGCGGCACTGAGTTTAGCCTGGGGAAGCCACACAAGCCGACCCTCGGGTAAGCAAGCTCCAAAGCTGGCCGTGGGCAACCCGGGTCTCCGTGCCTACCCACTGCCCTGCCCAGCTTCCTTCTCTCTGCCTTCTGACCACCATCTGGCTCCCTGCCCACGGGCAGCTTCCTCCTCACCACGGCTGCTCCCTGTACACTCTCTTGACGGGCAGCCTCCAGCCCACAGCGACTGCCGGAGCCTGCTGTCTTCTAAGCACCTACTCTGACCTCCTGCCGCTCTTTGGTGCAGGCTACCTCCCCTGACAGCTCTGAGGGTGGCTATCTTATCAGCTCTGTTCACACATGGGGAAACTGAGGCAAGCCAGTCACTTCTCTCATTACACGGCCAAGATTTGAATGCTCATCTCTCTGACGCCAAGGTTCAATTCTTTCCTTATGTAACACAAGGAGATGACGGGCGCAGCAAGCCCTCCACACCTGTGGCTTCCACACCCAACTTTGGGTTAAGAACTTTTTTTTGCTGGGCGGCGGCGGCACTTGGGAGACAGAGCCAGGCGGATCTCTGTGAGTTTGAGGCCAGCCTGGTGTACAGAGTGAGCTCCAGGACAGGCACCAAAAAAACTACACAGAGAAACCCTGTCTCAAGAAAAAAAAAGTTGTTTTTGTTTTTGTAACCGCATCTGTACTGAACACATAGACTTTTTTATGGTCTCCAGGGATGCAGTACACCGACTTACACAGCAACTTCAGCGCTGTAGATGTCAGAAGTCATCCAAGGATGATGGAGAGTGGATGGGAGGCTGTGTTAGTACTGTTCCCACTTTATACAACAAAACTGGGCTTACTCGGGGCAAGTGCCCAAGGGGGGTTTCTGGGACCAACGCCCCTGGACAGCGGAGGTGACTTTACTCCAGCTGAACCACATACAGCTATGACCACCTGATTAGCTGGAGGGCTCTGCCTCCCCTGCCACACCCGGAGCATGTGCCAGTGTTGAGAATAGTCTTGGTGGCCACAACTGAGGTGGGGGTTTACTGGCATCTGGAGGAGAGTGGATACAAGCTGGAGATGCTGAGAGCATCTATCTACAAGGCATAGGGCAAGCCCCCAACTGTGAACTGAAGTTCCCAGGAGAGGGGGGGTGCGGGGGAGCAGGAGGGAGGGAGGGAGGGAGGGAGGAAGGGAGGAAGGGAGGGAGGGAGGGACAAGCTATGCCTGTGTTAATGATTCTACAAGGCCAAATGACTAAACTTGAAGATTAGGGAGAATTAAAATGTTGCAGACAAAAGACGAATTGAGAACTAACTATCCACCGCCCATCCCTGTTCAAATCTAACATCCCTGCAACTACCAATGCCAAGAACGTCCCCAGAAAGCACCTGAAGCCCACAGTGGAGTGTCCTCCGTCCCCCTTCCCCCCTCCCCGCTTTGCTGTGGCCCTCCTACCCGTGACCCCACCTACAGATCGATTATGATTTACTCTATTCTGTGACTAATAAAAATCTCACGTGACCACTTCCACAGTGGGGCAGAGTACATGGGGAAACCCGGGTCTGTGTTCTGGGCACCGGCACTCGTATCTGGTCCCAGGCCTAACTCACCCCCTCTGGGGTGAGAACAGTGTTTTCGTGCTGACAGGGTGAAGACTGAGCCGGGCAGCAGTGCCAACAGTGCCCAGGCAAGAAGCCCAGGTGCCTCAGCCGAGCTGCAGGTGCCCCAGCCTCGCCGCTTTGCCCCCAGTTAAGTGGCCATGCCATGGCAGAGCCTTCTCAGAAGCAGCACCCGGAGTGTCAACAATCATAAACAACCCTGGCACTGCCCCGAGGGGACCAGGGGTAAAGCTATTCCTCTCCATGGACGCCTCCTCTGCACTGTAGACGCCTACTCGCAGACAGCTGAGGCGCAGAGAAAGCCACTGGCTTGGGGAACAAAGGGGGCCAGGATGGGACATAGATTCTATTGCCCTCCACAGCTGCCCTCAGATGCCCCCAGAGGATGGCCCTGGGGGTTTCTCCCTCATCTGGGTCACCTCAAGAGACGGGGATTGCGTGAGCATTAGTGCTCCTTCCGGCTGGCCACGCTCACACCTACCCTGGCCTATTCTGAGGTTGCTGGAAATCGTCCAGTGTGGTGGGAGCTGACCAAGGCCAGCTGCAATGCAGATGGATTAGCAGGAGCAGACCCTTGCCAGGTACCCTCGAGGGACAGGGTACTATGACGAGTGAGGAATGGCTCACAATAGCTTGGACTTGAGTTTAAAAATACTAGGCTGAGAGGAAATAAGGTTACTGCCTAGGGGCAGATCTCTTTCCGGAGTGGGAGTAGAAGGGGGCAGTAGGGGAGGAGAAGGAGGAGGAGGAAGAGGAGGAGGAGGATACAGGAGGCTCTGGACAGCCCCAGGGGAGCCAGGCGGAAACCCAGGCTTTCCAACACTGAGGAGCAGCAGAGGAGGTAGAAGGGAAGGCCTGGCCTGGAGGGTGGAGGCCTCCAGCACTGCCGCCCGGCTGGCTCTGCCTAGCCGGGCACAAACAGCTCCCAAAGCCAGCAGAGCTGAGGGCACCTGAGGTCTGGGCACAGCTGCCCAGGTCCCCTCACTCTCTGGGGATCCACAAAGACTCTGGGGCTGGCTGTTAGCGAGAGAAGGCAGCAAAGGCCCTTCCATAAATTCATCTCACTGTATTTTCAAAGTCACCCTCAAGCCAGGCATGCCCTCTGACCCACTCATTCCTAGCTGGGAGTCTGGCCTAAAAATGCATTTAAAACAGAGAAAGAATTCTCCAAAGAAGCTGCTCCTCGACCTAGTCAGCTCCGCTATAATGCTAACGTTGAAAAGGCTATTCTGTTTCGAGGCCATTCCACACACCAGGGACCAGTTTTATCCTAATGCGAAAGTCAACCTGGCTTAAGTGTCAGGCAAAAAATGGCAGATGACAGCTGATCAGAGCAAATCCAAGGAGTGCAAACTGCATTGGACCCCTCCAAACAAACTGTGGGCCAGACAACAGCCCCTCCCCCAAATTATCCCCACGCAGTGACCTTCCTGCATTTTCCTGCTTACTGTCATATTCTGGGTTTCCTACCCACACCAGGCCAGCCCCCACAGATCTGTGCTTCTGAGGACACGTGTCTTACATTACAGAGGATGTAAAGTACCCACTATGTACCTGACAGGATAAGAACCGATAAATTTTAATTTGTTAGTAGTTTAAAAAAAAAAAAAATGAAGCCGGGCAGTGGTGGTGCATGCCTTTGATCCCAACACAGGAAGAGACAGGAGGATCTCTGTGAGTTCAGGGCCAGCCTGGTCTACAGAGTGAATTCCTCAGCAGCCAGGGCTACACAGAGAAACCCTGCCTCAATGTAAATAAATAAATAAAATGAAAAAAGACAGCCAGGCACAATGGCCCATGCCTGTATAACCAGCCACACAAGGGACTGAGGAAAGATATTGTTTGAAACCTTGAAGGAGTTGAGGCCAGCCTGGGAAGCAGAGCAAGATCCTCTTTTAAAAAAACAAAAACAGACACAAAAGTCCAGGCTGGGGACCCAGATCAGTGGGGGATGTTTGCCTCGTGTGCTCAGGGCCTGGGCCCAGCCCCGAGGACTATAAACACGGTGACCTGTGGGGGGATGCAGGTGACTTTAGTTCTCTTTCCAGTTCTTTTACTCCCCCTCCCACAGTCAATTTTACAAGCTAACCTGTTTGTTTGGTTGTTTGGTTGGTTGGTTGGTTTGGTTTGGTTTTTCCAGACAGGGTTTCTCTATGTAGCCCTGGCTGTCCTGGAACTCTCTCTGTAGACCAGGCTGGCCTGGAACTCACAGAGACCCACCTCTCTCTGCCTCCTGAGTGCTGAGATTAAAGGCCTGCGCCACAGTATCACCACCCGGCTACAAATTAACCTTTTAGAAGCTCAAACACAAAGCAATCTCCAGAAAGCAAAAAAGTCACCTCAGCCACTAGCCTGGCCCTTTCAGTCCTCTACTCTGTGGCCCCTCAAAACACGGGGCACATGATCAGCCAGTGCTCTGCATCAGACTCTGCTGAGGGCAGATTTCCAATGCAGAGACTAAACACTTCCTCTCCTCCCTACCCCACCTTAGAGAGGATGATGGTTCACGATAAGAACTCTGAAAACATGCCACCCATAAGCCTTATTTTGAATTCGAGTAATGAACTAGCAATGATTTTCTTTTGGAACCAACTTTCCATCACACAGGAACGTGGTGAGAACAGCCTTGACGCTGGACTGAATCAATCCTCTCCCTGTCTCCTGAGGCCGATCAGAAACCTGAGGGGGACAGGGGCTCCCCATTTCGGAGACTGCAGATGCTCCCACGCTCACGGGTCCACAGGAATCCTTTCCTCACCATGCTGGGGAACAGAGCCTCCCAAGAACTCACAGGCCAGGGAAGCCCCAAGAAGGTCCCTACCAAGGAGGCTGTGCAGAGCAGCTCTGCTCTTTAGAGGGTGGGGGTGAGAACCAGCGTCTTTCTCCACCCATGGCCCACTGCTTTCCGGGTGCCATGCCAACCGGCAACAGCTAGTCCCAGCCATTTAACCAAGATCAAATTTCTCATTCTGCCTCAGCTACCCGGCCAAAGAACCAGGAAGTGGATAGAGGTCACGCCCCTTGGTGAGAGGGTCTTAGTTTAAAAAAAATAAAAAGGCTCTGTAAGTGCTCTGGGAAGGGCCGGGAAGCAGCGGCTCTGCAGGGCAGGCAGGCTGGCGACAGGGCACAGTGAACAGGGAGTATCTTCCTGAGTGGGACAAGGAAAAAGCATTCAAGCAAAGCCTAGCATTGGGGGTTCTAGTCCCTCCACCCTCTAGAAACCAGTAATCACACACACATGAACTTTAGTTAGAATGGCATGTCAGATACTAATGTCACAGAGGCAACACAGACATGTGTCACTCAATAATGGGGACACGTTCTAACAAATGCATCATCAGGTGATTTCATCATTGCAGGAGGTACAGCATGTACTTACACAATCCTTACACACATACACAGTGGCATGGCTTCCTTCACCTGGGCTCCAAAGTGTGTCTATGTATATAACACATACGCATGGTAATAGTATAGCCTGTTGTATCTAGGGCCATGTTGAACAAAATAGCACAGAATTAATGACTCCATTGCTAAGGACTTGCTGTACAAGAAAAAGCCTGAGTTCAGATCCCAACACCCACAAGAAAAAGCCAGGTATGGGAGTTCAAAGCCTGTAATCCCAAGGCTGGGGAGGCAGAGGCAGGAAGATCCCCGCTTGCTGGCCAGCCAATCTAACTAAATAAGTGAGCTCCAAGTGGACAGTGGCTCTGGAAGAAACCCAATGTCAATCTCTGTCCTCCACACACATCTGCCCACATGTGCATGGGCACCTGCACATAGGTGGGCGTGCACACAAAACCTTAAACCCAATATGAAATGATACTTAATCAAGAGACAGGGCAAATTAGAGACAGACGAGGTTCTGCCAGCCCACCAGGACACTTTAGGGGAAACTTCAAAAAGCTGGATTATGCTCTGAAGTAATGGAGCGCATCACACAGTAGGTACATGGCAGTGACGATCACTTGATATCCTCATCAAGCATCTGGCACTGTAAGTCACCCACATTTCTATATGCATGAAGCGCAGGTTTGCTATGTCAAAGCATGTGGGGAATGTGTTGCATGCAAGGTATGGCACTGGGCCAAACAGGAGTGCCTCAGCTCATGGAGTCTCATGGGGCCATCTTTGTCTACGCGGTCCATCACCGACCCTGACAAACTGTCCAGTGTACCAGCTGCCACATGACCCTCTTGGTCTCCCTTTCCCTTCTCCTGCCTTGAAGCCATCTCCCAGCTTTGGGAATTAGGGTCACTCTTCAAAAGGGTTTATATGCTTTGGAGAAGCAGGAGGCAATAAAATGCTGAGTGATCAGAGCTCCCTTGGTCGGAACTAACTGCCTGGGAACAGCAGAGTTTTACTCAGCAAGCAGAAATGACAAGGGAGACTCTGGTCTCCGGAAAGCAAAGCTCTGCATTTGAGTTTAAATAAAAATGAACCATACAAAGCCAGAACAGGACACTTGGGAAGGGTCATAGAGACAGATGAGGTTCCGCCAGCAGAGCAGGACACTTTACAGGAAACTTTAAAAAAAGTTCAAGTATGCTTCCAAGTAACAACAGAGAGTAGGTACACAAGAAGGTGGCTGGAAGTCTCTAATAGAGGAAAACAAACGCGGAGAACTCGGGAGGCACTCAGAAACAGCCCACGTTAGAGACGGGTGGGGAGCCCAGAAATTGGGGACCACTGCCTCATGTCACCAGGCGAATGCATCAGAAGAGAGAGGACATGAGGACAGCGGAAAGGATGGGCTGGCCTGGTAGCCCTCAAACATGGGCAAACCCCTCAGCCAAGGGGCAGCAAATCCATTCAGCTGGAATGCGGAATGACCTCTGCCTGACTCTCCCACGGGGGAACTTTGCTCTCCTTGGGGTTCCTCAGCCCTCTGACAGGAAATGCGGCTCACAGAGGAGATCTCCGTGGGTCTGACTGGCCTCCCAGCTGCCACTGCTCCAAGCCTCTAGAGCACTCTGAAGGGCTGAGGTGGGCCTCAGTCTTAGTTTCTTTTCTTTTGCTTGTTTTGTTTTTCTTTTCTTGAGACAGGGTTTCTCTGTGTAGCCCTAGCTGTCCTGGAACTCATTCTGTAGACCAGAATGTACCTCGAACTAGGATCTGCCTGCTTCTACTGGCATTAAAGGTGTGTGCTACCACACCCAGCTGAGAGTCTTAGTTTCTAACAAGCTTCCCAGTGATGCTAATGCACCACTCCTAGGGAGCACACTTCTGAGATGAGGCTCTAGCAGACCAATTTCAAGTCAAAGAGAACCAAGCCCCGACTCAGGGAGCTGAATAAGCCCCTTCTGGGGTCCAGCACCCTAAAAGGACAATCCTAGGGTCAGTGATCCCTCTAACTACAGAAGCCCCAAGGACAGTGACTTAGGGCTTAGGTGGGCAACTAACAGCAGCTGAACTATGGGAATCTCCCAATAAAAGTAGGGGATGCCAGACTGCAGTGGGCAAGCCTACAGTTCAAGCTACTCCAGAAATTGAGGCAAGTTGATGGCAAGTTGGGAGGCCAGCCTGAGAAACATAACAAGACTCCATCATGGGAGGTTGGAGGGGGAGACTCCCCCCACCCCACCCCGGAGGAAATGAGAAAGGGTGGAGTCAAGATGTACGAGTTAGGTACCTTCGACAACAACCCAGGCACTCAGAACTTGCTCAGAGGACCAAATTCCAGGAGCTGTCCGTCTGCACACGTGTCTAAATGGAATCATCTCTGCCCCACCCACTCCTCCGCTCAGCCTCTGCCCTGTCTTCCTCCAGGGGAGAGGTAACTGCTAACAGGGAGCCTCCGGTGACTCAGGCGTCCAGAAGCCAAATCTGTGCCCTGCAGCTGCAGTCACAGGACCCTGTTCTCGCCTTCCGTTGAGCCCTCCAGCCCCCGCCTGTCCTGGCTCACTCCAGGGCCCCTCTGTCCTCCCTGAGTCCCTGTCTGGGCTCATCTTCAGGAGTGTCCCTAATTCCCAACCCTCCCAGGTACAGCCCTGAGCCTTAATGTTCCCACAACATCGGTGTAGCCCCGCTTTATAAGATGTGCCACTATCACCGTGTTCCCGGGGGTACCTCGGGTAGCCCCCTGGGATGCTGAGGTCCTACAAACGTCCCTTTGTGTCCAGTGCGGGACACACAGGAAGTGCTCAGAAGCAGCTGCGCGGGGGGTCAGGGGCTCGCAGGGCCCGGCAGACGCAGCCAACGGGACCCTCACCTTGTAGACTTTGCCGAAGGCGCCATCGCCCAGCTCGCCCACAATCTCCCACACGTCGTTGGGGTCCAGGTCCCGGCGGACGTGCTCATATTCCCGGGACTTTCTCTTCTCGAAGTTGGACAAGCGCAAGATGCGGCGGAAATTGGCGAAAGCCATGCTGGGTCCGGAGCGCGGCGGGAGGACTTGCAGCTTCGCAGAGCCGCCCTCCCCGCAGCGCAGCGCCGGCCAAGTGCGCCGGTCGCTGCCGGGAGCTGCCGGAACCGCGGCCCGCCCGCCCCGCCCTCCTCGCCCCGCCCCGCCCCCTCCTGGACCCGCCCGCAGGACGCCCGGCACCCGCGCGCGCGCCGGTCCCTGCCGGCTCCACCTGCTCCGCGGCGCCCCGAGACCCCTCAATTGGCTGCGGGAGCTCCCGGCTCCGCCTGCGCCGCGGGGCACTCTGGAGACTGTAGTCCGCCGGATGGCCGGCCCGAGGGCCCGTGGCGCCTCCCGGAACCCCAAACCTTCGGGGTTCGGCTATCGCCCTGCGATCGTCGTCGGTGCCAAGCTGGTGCATCAGCGCGTAGAATGTGCCTACAGCGGCTTGGCTCGCCCTTTTCCCGTGCTGAATGCCTGCGCCCTTCGCCCCGGGGTTCACGCTGGTCCTCGGTGCTGCTCGCCCCAGGGTTCACGCGAGTCCCAGACTGCCTTCACCCCGCTTCCTACGTGGATCTCAAGCGCGGTGCTGCCTCCAAGCGTGCAGAAGGCAGAGCCCCGCGGACGCGTGCCCCCCAATCCGGGCCTTTCCCCGCCCCCGCCAGCCACAGAGGACCAGGACTCAGAACAAGAAAAACAGAGTCCCTTTAGGACCTGTTAGGCTTGGTGGTAGGTTAGCAGATATAGTCCTTACTTAGGTAAAACTTTCTAGTTATTTTACCAATTAAAAAAAAAAAAAAAAAAAAAAGCCCGATTAGACATAAAACCGGAGACATCCCTGGTACATTTCTTCTCCATCCTGGCGGCGGGACCCTCGTCGCTCCACCCTAGCTGCTGGGGTCCTGCAGATTGCAAGGCGCCTTTCCTTGGTATCAGGATGTGGGTTCTAGCGCACTGTGCTGCGGGCTGAGCAGCTGGAGGGCCTGTGATGGTGACCCTCCCCCATGAACAAGTGAGTCTCACACTCGGGCACCCTAACTTCGAGAAAGTTGCTGCTCCCCTTCCTGGGGACTCAGTTCGAAAATATTCCTGGAGCCGCGCGCAAGCGCCAAGTGCGGTTTCTCCTTAAGAAAGCCGGCTGGAGAGTGAATACGATGTCCTGGGGATTCGTGCAAAAGGCGCCCCCGAATAAAGGCTGCCCCAGTTTCGATTGTTCCCGCCACTGAATGAATGTGGGGAAATTTTATCATTGAAAGAAGGAAATGTCACGCAAAATTGCTCTCGTTGAGTCAGCCTGTGAACGAACCGAGGGGTAGGTCTGTCACTGGGTTCGGTGGGACCCGCTGAAGTCTGCGCAGCTATACCGGGTAGAGAGAGGGTCAGAATGCGCTGACCAGTCGCGAGAGCTCCAGAAGAAAACACAGTGAGAATAAAAATAGAAAGGTCCTCTCCAAAATGTCATGCTACGTGAAGGAAGCCAGACCGCATGAGGTATGACTGCATTTATATGACCGGTCCAGAAAAGGCAAAGCTGTGGAGAGCCGGGTTGGCTTCCAGACGTGGGGACTGGCTGGAAAGAACCATGCGGAATCTCACTGGGGTGATGAAAATGCCCGGAAACGGGAACTATGATGACAGGTCTACAACTCGGGAAACTCGTCCCAAATCACTAGAGCGTCTTTTGTTTTCGTAAGGTGTTGGGGGGTGGAGGGAGAATGTAAATTATATATGAAAAACGCAGCAATAAAGGGAGGCCCAACAGAACCAAAGGTACTTAGAAACTTACGTTAAATCGGGTTTCCGTTCTTCTTCTGTCTCTGGCTTCAGGGTCTCTCAGTGGCCTAGAGATGCATGAAGACAGCCAGAGGGTTGTGCCGCTCCCCCACCCTGCTTTCTGGAACAACTTAAAATGGGAATTATCAATCCCTTGTAAGTACGATAAATAGTGCTTTTGATGTGTATATCTCAATTAATAGTCTGAGTTTGCATAGTTTTGTTGTTTGTTTCAGGACAGGGTTTCTCTGTGTAACAGCCCTGGCTGTCCTGGAATTCACTTTGTAGACCAGGCTGGCCTCGAACTCAGAGTCTGCCTCCAAAGTGCTGGGGTTGAAGGTGTGTGCCGCCACTGCCCAGGAGAGTTTGCAAAGTTTTATTAGAAGCTTTTCAGCTCCTTTGAATTGCTGGTCCATGTCCTTTGCCATTTTTGTGGTTGCTGGGTTTGGGAGGTGGGTGATTTGTTTTGTTTTGTTTGAAACAGGGTCTTTCTATGTAGTCCTAGCTGTCCTGTAATTTGCTCTGTAGACCAGGCTGGCCTCAAACTCACAGACATCCTCCTGCCTCTGCCTCCTGAGTGCTGGGAGTAAAGGTGTGCACCACCACCCATGCCCTACTCTTTGCACATTAAAAAAGTTAGATTTCCTGTCTGTTTTGATTCTAGGAATTTTGTTTTTTATTTATTTGTGTATGCATTCATGGTGTGTGTGTGTGTGTGTGTGTGTGTGTGTGTGTATGCATGCTTATATGTGAGTGTGCAAGAGCATGCATATATATATATGGAGGTCAGAGGGCACTTTTAAGAGTTGGCTCTCTCCTCCCATCATGTGGGTCCTGAGGAGATCCCCAGGCCCTACTGAGCCATCTCACTGGACCTGATTTTTTTTGAGACACCTCCCCCCTGCTCTGGACCTGAATATTTAAAGATGCTATCTTGTTGGGTTTAGATATTGAAAATGTTTCCTCTCAACCTTTCATCTATATGTAAACTTTGTTCATAGTGTCTTCTGTTGAGCAAGTATGAATAATACTGATATAATAAAATCTGCTTTTATCTGTGGGTATTTTCCCTGCTACTCAGGACTGAACCCTGGACCTTGTACATAGGAAACATGCTCTGTGACAGAATTACATCCCCAGGTGGGTCATATTTTTTAACTTGAAAAAAAAAATCAACTTAAGGGGCTGGAGAGATGGCTCAGTGGTTAAGATCAACCGTTGCCCTTCCAGAGGAAGAGTCCATTCCTAGCACCCACAGGGCAGTGCAGGCATCTGTTGCTTCAGTTCCATGTGATGACCCCCTCTTCTTGCCTTCCCAGGCACAGCATGCAGGTGGTGCAGACATACATGCCGGGGAAACACCCATAAACATTAAAAAAAAAAATTTAGGCCAAGCATGGTTGTGCACACTCTTAATCCCAGTACTTGGAAGACAGAGGAAAGCAGACCTCTGTGAGTTTGAGGCCATCCTGGACTACAGAGTGAGTTCCAGGACAGACACCAAAACAACACAGAGAAACCCTGTCTCGAAAAAACAAAAAAAGAAAAGAAAAGAAGAAAGAGAGAGAGAGAGAGAGAGAGAGAGAGAGAGAGAGAGAGAGAGAGAGAGAGAGAAAGAAAAGAAAAGAAAAAAGAAAAGGAAAGAAAGAAAAGAAAGAAAGAAATGCACCCCTTAAGGCTTACTGTTCAGTGAGTTTTGTCAAGACAAGGCTGTCACCACAGGCAGGGTAGAGAACATCTCCACTGCCTATTCAGGCAATTCTCATTCCCACTCCTTTCACTTTTCCCCCAGTGCTGGAAATTAAACCCAGGCCCTTGGGCATGCATGCCAGGCCAGTGCTCAGTCAGAGCCACACACACTGGCCTCTGTTAACTTCTTCTAACCCAGCCTGTTTCCGAGACTCACTGTGTTGAATGAATTCATCTTCATTGCCAGGTAGTACTCTACTGTATGGATATACCGTCGTCATTAACACATTCAACTGCTGAAGGACAGTTGGTGTTTCGGTCTATCCATCTGGTTATTATGAATAAAACTGATGCAAATACATGGTGTCAGAGTCTGCATGGAAATGATGGAGTTCAGGACATATGACCTCAAAATATGTCACTTTGTCAACCTTCATCCAATGGGTCCCTTCCCTGTCCTTGAAGGAAAGGATAAGGACTGAGAATGGACTCAACTGACCCCTTACAACCATTAGGTTATCCTTTCTGTCCTCCAGCCACACATCCCTACAACTGAGTCTCCATTCTTCACCACGCCTGAACATCACACAAACACACCTATTTCTTTGGGTCTACATTTCCTTATGTACACTCCATCTGCATACAACTGAACCAACCAGCAGTCAAGATGGTGCTCTCCTGGAATTCCAGCATCCAGGAAGCAAAGCCTGAACCACACAGTGAGATCCGGCAGCCTGAGGCACAGCAATTTTTTGTCTCAAAAAAAACAAAAAATAGTCCGGTCGTGGTGGCAGCGGGGCACACCTTTGATCCCAATACTCTGGGGGCAGAGGCAGGTGGATCTCTGAGTTCAAGGCCAGCCTACAGAGTGCCAGGGCTACACAGAGAGACCTTGTCTCAAAAAAAAAAAAAAAAAAAAAAAAAAAAAAAAAAAAAAACCACACACATACACAATACAGTAAACAAACTAGTAAACATGTGCTATTCTGCTATTACTCTGCCTTTGATTTTACTAAATGTGTGGGAGTTTTTGTCACATCAGACAATTCTCTGCAAATACAAGTCATTTTAATTCTCACACTGGGAGTTAGCAAACACCCCCGAGCCTAAGGGATCCATAGCACAAGACTGCTCCCCACTTGTCACACTCCAACCATAAGCTCAGGGTGTCTTCTGGGTTTTTGATCAACCAGTCATAACATCAGAGGTTCCCATGATTTGTAAGGTTAGGTAGAACTGTGTGTAGGCACACACATATATGTCCATCACATATACACATATATCAGTGCACAGATGGATGCACACAGACAGATAACCAAATATGAATGGAGTGTTGTGATCTGGAGGAGATGGGCCAGTGCCATGGCACACATACACACTCACACAATAACCAATACAATTTTAAAAACACAAATGGTTAAGAAAAAGAAACATAAAAGTTTGAAAAATGAAATGATTTATGAAACATGACAAATGATACATATATCTGGGGGTTCCTGATTGAAGTAGCTCTTCAGACTTCTAAGGGACCATTAGGGAAACCAAATGCTGACTTGGTATTTGAGGGTGTTAGAAGACCACCCACAGGTGTGATAACATTGGAGACTCACGCTTTTTAGAATATATACTCAAATATTTGCACATTAGCTGTTTTGTTGGAGACTTGCTTCCAAATAACCCAGGAACTGTGATGGGATGGAATGGAGGTGGATGAGCTGGGACTGGTCTGAACTGTTGACCTGAGGGACAAGTCACGAAGCTTGAGCCTGCTGATCTGTTCCGCTTTGGACAGGCCTGGAACTGTCCATCATGGAAGAGAGAAGTCAAACAGCAGAGACTGTGTTAGCCGGGCATTCTGCCTTGGCTTCTGGTAACTACACTTTGGTCTTTTAAAGATTCCTTCTTAGCCGGGTGGTGGTGGTGGTGGTGGTTGTTGTTGTTGTTGTTGTTGTTGTTGTTGTTGTTGGTGGTGGTGGTGGTGGTGGTGGTGGTGGTGGTGGTGGTGGTGCACGCCTTTAATCCCAGCATTAGGGTGGCAGAGGCAGGCGGATCTCTGTGAGTTCAAGGTCAGCCTGGTTTACGAGTGACCACCAGGTGGGCTAGGATGTTGATAATGAGACAATCTCTCTCTCCATGTATATGTATACACACACACACACACACACACACACACACACACACACACACATACATATATAGAAAGCAAGTAGCCTAACATTTATACAGACATAAATTCCTTCCCTTTGGCTTTATATTAGTATACTTGTTCGAGGCTCTTTCAGTACTTCTGTGTGTGTTTCCATTTTCCTTCCTAATAAGCACATCTTGTCTAGAGTGGCTCCAAGAGCTGCTTTGGTCAGGAAACATCCCCACGCCACAAAGCCAGAGAACTGGGAGAGGCCATTTCATTACCTCTCATTGTCCCCTCTAGGTCTGCCGGGTCATCTCAGGGACCCTGTCCAACATTCTAGTTCTGAGACAGAATTCTCCATTCTGTGTCAGATTGCCAGAGCCTCTGGCTGAGAACTGCTGAGATGAAATTGAAGCCAGGGTCTTTTCTGTGGTACCTTTACCTGGACAAAATCTACTGTTTGTTGTCTTTGAGAAATGTGAAGGCCTTGATGGAGTATTTTCACCTTCTGGACGCACACCGAAGGAACACCTTGAATGGTCAGTTCTTTCCCACAGAACCCTAAACTATCTCCTTACCATTTAGTTCATCTTGTCAAGGAAGCCGGAGAGAAACTGCCAACAGAGCTGAGGCTGACGGCAGTTCAGTGCAGAGGACAAAGCCACGGGCTCTGGGGTCAGGCTGGGCTCTACCCACAATTCCTTGGTGATTTGATGAGTATGTTGTCTCCCCTTTGAGGCTCAATTTCTTCTTCTACCCTCTCATGTCTCTCCCACCCCTTGTCATCCCCCCTCCTCCCCACAGGGTCCTTTCCCACATTCGTGTTATTTTGTTTTGTTTTGGGACTCAAAACCAGGGTTTAACCAGGTTTAACCAGGGCTGTCTATCTAATGATGTTTGTGAGTTACCAAAAATGCCTATCAGCTCTGTCACCAAGAGTCCAGATGCTTAAAAAAAAAGGCCAGGTGAAACAGCCTGGGTTCTTTTTAAGCCTCAGTTTAAATAAGATTTTCAACCAATCCAACCATCACTCTTACCTCACTGAGGAAAACATCACAGTGAAGAAAGAACACTCATAAAGGTTTTTTTTTTAGACTGGTCTCACTATGTAGCCTTGCCTAGCTTGGATCTCACAGAGAATCTTCTACCTCTGCCTCCTGAACGCTGAGGTTAATGCTGAGGTGTGCGCTTGGATTCTTGTCTTAAGAAACAAATGAAGCCAGGCAGTGGTGGCACACGTCTTTAATCCCAGCACTTGGGAGGCAGAGGCCAGAGGATTTCTGTGAGTTCAAGGCCAGCCTGGTCCACAAAGTGAGATCCAGGACAGGCTCCAAAGCTACACAGAGAACCCTTGTCTCAGAAACAAAACAAAACAAAACAAAACAAAAAGCAGACGAACAGTAATGAGGGAGGGGCTGTAGCTCAGTAGCAGACATATTGATCATGGACTCAGGCCCCGGCACCCACCGAAAAGAATGAAACGAAACCAGCGGACTGAAGAAACCTCCTTTTCCTCACAGAGTCATGCCTCACCTTCCTCTCTGCATACAGATTGGCATGAAATGTGATACCAGTCCTCCTCGGCCCAGATAAGACAGCTGCAGGGCACCAAGCTGTCCCTCAGAAAGCTAAGCCACACTGTCTCCCTGGGACGTTTGTGGAACAGTCTCATCTCCCTAGTAACCATCTAATCCCCCAATGACACCCTGGAGGTCCAGGCCTGCTATCTGATCACCAAGGGTAGGGACAGTGACCTGAAAGAGGACAGCACAGCTTTATGGTTTGCTTCCTGGGAGAACCACCTCAGGCCTTGGGGACTTGGGTGACCAGAGTCATCTTGCTGCAAAACAGCATTGATTCCATAGCTACCAGGCCCCTCAGGACACACCTCCCGGAGCACTCTGCCATCCCTGTGGGGATGCAGTGTGTTGCTCTGAGTGCTCACACCTGGTGGGGCACACAGAAGGATCCACCACATGGCCACCAGGCCAAAGCGGACATTGTGATCATAGGCTCATTGTGTCCTGGCTGCTTCCAGCTGGGATTCCAAATGACATTAACAAAGGGTTTTAGATACTCAGGGGAGCTCAGAAATAGGTTTTTTTTTTCCTTTCTTTAAAGCATTTTCAAAAATATTTCATGTGTATGTTTGGCTGCATGTATATCTGTATACCACTTTTGTGCCTGGTACCTGTGGAGGCCAGAAAGGACACCGGATCCCCTGGAACTGGAGTTATAAACAATTGTGAGTTACTATATGGATGCTGGGAATTGAACTTGGATCCTCTGGAAGAGCAGCCAGTGCTGTTGGCTGCTGAGTCATCTCTCCAGCCCATTTGTTTTCTGAGACAGCATCTGACTCTGTAGGCCAAGGTGGGTTTGCACTGATAGCAATCCTTCTGCCTCAGCCTCCTGAGTGCTGAGATTATTGGCATGAGCCACCACACCCAGGTCTGGAGATAGCTTTGGTAATCCAGAGGAAAAGGGGAAGCTGGGCAGGATGGCTGCAAATCTGAGTCCAGCGTGGTCTTCTACATACAGTTCCAGGCCAGGCCAGCCATCAGTGAGATCCCATATCAACAGCAAAACAAAGCAAAACCAACCAACCAAACAAACAAACAAAAACAATAGAGGAGAACCACACACAAATTTAGACTTGAAAAATCTCATGGCTGGATTTCTTTCCTTTTCTTTTCTTTCTTTTGTGTTTGTTTTTGTCTTTTATTATTTTTTTTTTTTTGAGACAGGGTTTCTCTGTGTTTCCTGGCTGTCCTGGAACTCGATTGGTAGACCAGGCTGGCCTCAAACTCAGAGACCTGCCTGCCTCTGCCTCCCAAGTGCTGGGGTTAAATGTGAGTGCCACTACTGTCCTGCTCAATTTTCATTTCAAATTTCAATTTGCTTCTGGAACAACAGAAATAACAGAACTGCAACCACAGACACATTTTAATAGAGAAAACAATGGATGCAGGTGTGTACTCCTGTGTCTGCCATCCATGGTGCCAGACTATTTATTTACTTAATTTTTCAACTGGAAAGAGAAAAAGGCTGCTTTGACTTACGCCAGGTCACAACCCATCAGTGTGCTGCTCCATCCTATCCCGGCTGTAATGGCTGCTGGTACGTGGGATGACAAGTAGGAACCTTCCTGTTCGTTAAGTTACAGCACTTTCCCTGGATGTGCCAGGTTAGTATGTGGTAACTCGTGCACAAAAGATGTGGCTTCAGCAGGGCGGTGGTGGCGCACACCTTTAATCCCAGCACTCGGGAGGCAGAGGCAGGCGGATCTCTGTGAGTTCGAGGCCAGCTTGGTCTACAGAGCAAGATCCAGGACAGGCACCAAAAAATAAAATAAAATAAAATGTGGTTTCATAGTAGTAAGTGCAGGGCTGCCACCAGGCTGACCCACATATGAACCCAACTCTGCCACTCAAAAGTGAGACCCACAGAGCAGCAGCAGCCATATCACACCGGAGCTGAGAGCAATGTGGAGTCTGCCCCACGTCACATTCCCTGAAGCAGGAACTGCGGTTTGACAAGATCCCTAAGCAACTGATGTACTGGCAATGAGGTGTGCTACCACTTCCCTGTTGGGTTCTCGGTTTGCTGGGATGAGGCATCCAAAAGTGCTTAACATAGGGAAGGCCCCCTCCCTCCACAGCCAGAAGCCTTAGCTCTGTGTAAGCATGAAAATTCTAGGGACTTCCTCAGAGAAGAGGAATGATTTTAAACTTCCCATTCTGATGAAAGGAATCATGGGAAAGGCTGAGGAAAACATTAGGATCTTTGAAAAAAATATTTTTTAAAAGATTTATTTACTATGTATACAGTGCAGAACACCAGAAGAGGGCACCAGATCTCATTACAGATGGCTGTGAGCCACAATGTGGTTGCTGGGAATTGAACTCACGACCTCTGGAAGAGCAGCCAGTGCTCTTAACCTCTAAACCATCTTGCCAGCCCCGAAAAAATATTTTATGTGGGTATCTGTATGTGCTTGAGGTGTGTACACATGTGTGCATGGGAAGGTCAAAGGGCAACCCTGTGGAGTTCATTCTCTCCTCATACTTTTACATAGGTTCTGGGGATCAAACTCAGGTCTCCAGGCTTGCACAAGTGTCTTTGCTGGCAGAGCCATCTCTCCCACCCTTATCATCTCCCACTCTCCCATCCTTAACAAAGCAGAATGAAGCTCTCCTTCCTCGAACAAAGAGAACCTCATTCACCAGCAGCTTGTCTGTCTGTCGTTGGTGGTATGTCTGTAACCAGGGTCAGGAGCCAAGCCCTGACCACCACCATGTTGTCTGGGCATGTATGCAGCGTCTATAACTTGGCACACTGCTCCTCCACAGCAAGGGCAATTAAAGGCTTGAGGAATTGTGGAAGGCTCAGTGTGAAGCCAGAAACAAAATACTGTCATTCTTCTTCCCAGTATAGTAAGCTTCCAACACTTCTGCCTCTTTATGTGGCTTCTGATTTAGTATCTTGGGACTGTTCTAGAATAATCCATCTCGTCCTCTCTCCTCCAGATGTGCTGTTCTTTCATTTTCTCCACCACGTGACTAACATGAAAATCACACAGATCAAGATGATATTTGACATGCTGGACTGGACGGCTGTAGGAGAGATTGGTTTTGACCAGTTCTATGTGTTGGTTTGCATAGTGCTGTCACATCAGGTGAGTGCCAGGGTTGGTGGGGGCAGAAGAGAGAGGGCTGGGCTGTCCCCTGTCTTGGTAAAGCTGGCACTGAAGTGAGAGCACAGTGGATTGCTTTTCTATCACTACAAATGAGTGGACAGAAAATAAAATGGGAACTTCATTGTTGGTGCCTGAACCAACCTGGACATTCTAGCACCTTCCCAGCTTCTCCCTGCAGCCGCCACTCATCTCCAGCCCTCCCACATGGCCTCTCCGGGTCAGGAAAATGTTGCCCCTGCTCACCTGCCCACCTTCCTTGGCCTGCCTGTCCTCCAGCTGGCTGATGATCTTCAGAGCACCACCATCCATCCCAAGCACCTCACTCACTCCTGCCCTGGTCCTTGGGTTCAGAGACTTTTCTGCTGAGGCCGAAACAAAGGGAAGAGAGGTGTTATTCTCCGGGTTTCACCCTCACCATGAGACTCTAGCTGTGCATCTGCTAGCTTTTGCTCCCTGAGGAAAGGGATCTTGTGCGACTACCAAGGTCAAAGCTTCCCGAGATCATCAGTGCATGGTGGCAGAGAGGGTTGTTCATTAAGCAGAATTGTCATCACAGAAGGTTCCCTTGAATGCGGGGCTCATGTGGGCCTTGTCCCTCTTCACACAGCCCTTTTCCCTAAGTTTGGGAGTTTGCTCTTTGCTCTGAGCTCTCTAGAGAATGGCTGGTAACTATGTAATTTTTTTTAAAAGATTATTTATTATGCATATAGTGTTCTGCCTAGCCTGCATGCCAGAAGAGGGCATCAGATCTCGTTACAGATGGTTGTGAGCCACTATGTGGTTGCTGGGAATTGAGCCCTTCCAGGACCTCTGGAAGAGCAGCCGGTGCTCTTAACTTCTGAACCACCTCTCCAGTCTCCAACTATATAAATCTTGGTGTAACACCCTTACAACAGGGTAGCACCAACATCTCACACATTTCTCTCCAAACAGAACCATCTGGAAAATCAGTTTATGTACCGCCATTCCCGGCCGGTTTTTGACCTGCTCGACTTGGATGGGGAGTTGAAAATAGATGCATCCCATTTTGAAATGTACAGATTTCTCTTCAATATTAAAAAGCAGGAACTCCGAGACCTTTTCCATGACTTTGACATCACAGGTGACCGAGTAAGTGCAGATTTGTGAACTGTGGGGCAGAGGGTCATGTCCTGCACCAGTGCTGGCAATGGTGTGGAGGAGGCTGGCAACAGGCTGGGACTGGGAAAAGAACTGAGACAAAGAGGCCCTGGTGGAGAAAGGATTGGCTAAGTGCCACTTCAGGTGGTGCAGGCACACAATTATAGAGGTGTTGAGGAGGTAGACGAACATGGTGCTAACGTGGTGGTCAGGGAAGCGTTTATAGACTTGAGTAAGCAGAAAGGAAGAGACTCTATGATAGAACCAAGTGAGGAAAATCCTGAAAAAGCTCTGGGGTGATGGCAGCTTCTGCCTGTGTAAAGGGAAGCAGGTGACCTCAGTGGGAAGATGACATGGAAGCACAAGGTGACCCTGTTCCCATGATGGTCTGCAACAGGCTTCACTGTCCCTGGGTACCAGGCCTCCAGTCAGCCTGTAACTGTCCTAACTCCTATGCCTCTAAGTTTCCATGACTCTAGAGTAAGACATGATTACCACCTTACTAAACTTTCTATTTTTCTCCCTCCTCCCCTAATACAAGCTGCTTAATTACAAGGAATTTAAGCTATACACAATCTTCTGCACTGACAAATCCACAGACAGGAAGAAAAGGAGGAAAGAAAGAGAGGAAGAGAGAGCAAGAGAAAAGGGGAAAGATAAAGAGAGGTATCATCATCTAAAGAAGGTATATTCGACTGGGATGAGCCAGAGGAGTCAGAGTATCCTTTGATACCAAAGTGAGCATGACAATTAAAATTAACATGGTCACAATGAAGCAGAGCACCAAAGTACATCTTTATTTTGTGTATGTCTGTCTGTATTGTTCATTTATTTACTTATTTATTCATTGAGACAGGGTCTCACAGTGTACCCCTGGCTGGCCTGGAACTGGCTATGTAGACCAGACTGGCCTCAAACTCAGAGATCTGTCTCCTGAGCGCTAGGATTAAAGGTTTGCACCATTCATACCCAGTGTCTTTTAATCTTCTTTGAAACAGGGGCTTATGTAACTCAGGCTGGCCTCAAATTTACTATATAGTTGAAGATGACCCTGGGCTCGTAATCCTACCACCTCCATCTCCCAAGTACCGAGATTACAGGGTGTGTGCTTCTGTGGCCAGCTATCAAAATGGGTTTCTATACCTGAAGCTATACTGTCCCCAAGCAGTCATTCTGTTCATGTGGTCCAGTTTTGCTTCTGCCTTTTAGCAGGCCATGCTCACAGATACCTGATGACTTATGGAGCCCAGCAGTTGATGGAAGTGACCCTTTCCCACTCTTTGCCGATGGTCCAATGGTCTTGGGATTCTTTCTAGGCTAAGCCCAATTGGATGCCAGATTCATGTGGGCCAGTGGTGACAAGGCAGGCTGACTTTTAAGGATATGGAGCTAGTCTTTTTTTCCTTTGAGACTAACTGTTGCCCAGGCTGAGCTCCAACTTGCAGGATGAAATGATTCTCCTGCCTCAGCCTTGGGTTAACTGGGACTGCAGGAGTATGTCACTGTCCCAGCTCAGGCTGTGTATTCCTTAGAGTTCAATTACTCCAACATGTGAAATGCTTAGAAAACAGAATAAAACTTACTTGGGCAAAATATTATCATATGCCCCTGTTTCATTTAAACTTTTCATGAACCAGGCAAGGTCGCACATACTTTTAATCCCAGCACTTGAGACACAGAGGCAGGAGGATCTCTGTGAATATGAAGGCAGTCTCATGTACATAGTGAGTTCCAGGACAGCCGGGGCTATGTAGAGACCATGTAGAGAGATTAAAACCTTGAGTGATTTAAAAATTCTTTGGCATGAGATTTGTGAGCAACCCCCCCCCCCCCCGGACTGTACCATCATTGTAGTAACTGTGACAGGGCCCCAGACCTTAGATGGAAGTAGCATTCAGGCCATAAAACTCACCATGTAGACATCACCACCTGCCAAAATGAAAACAAAGAGCTAATCCATCAAAGTCCACAGTTCTGGAAAGTCTCTAAATGTACTAATTTTGCTTTGTGGCTTCTGCAGTTCTGCTTCTGGCTGTTTTTGTTAACTGAAGTATGTCAACCCAGAGCATGTTTTTTTGTGCTTTCCCTGAGAAAGGCTCGGGACTGCCCTGGGATGCAGAACACTCGGTCTAGTCACTGGCTGGCTAATACTTTCTATTGGCTTAAATCATGTCTGGGCAGTCTTCATCACAAGCATGTGCTGGGTGCAGGTGAGGTAGTGATTTAAGACACAGAACTTAGGTCTTCAGCCCTGTCAACTAGGTGGGGCTATTTTATTTACAAAATCCCAGAGAGATTTAGAAACTTAAACAGGTCTCAGAGGAAGTAGGACCAGGAAGCTGGTACTCACAGCCTGGGGTCCAAGCTGACTGGACTTTTGGCAGATTTTTTTCATTTACTTTTATTTTATTGGCGTTTTGCCTGTAGGTATGTCTGTGTGAGGGTGTTGGATCCTGGAGTTATAGTTGTGAGCTGCCATGTGGGTGCTGGGAATTGAACCCAGGTCTCCTAGAAGAGCAGTCAGTGCTCTTAACCGCTGAGTCATCTCTCCAGCCCAGGCAGATTGTTTTTGTGTGTTTAGTGAGGTGGTTTTGTTGAGACAGGGTCCCTCTCTGTAGCCCAGGCTGGCCTCCAACCTGTGATGTTCTTGCCTCAGCACCTTGTGCTAGATGCTGGGGTTCAGCATGCTCTACCAGGCCAGACGTCTCTTTAAATTTTAAGCTAACAAATTCAATTGGCTCAGAAACCCCTCTTGTTTAATGTTTATTACTGCATCTCTCACTCTAAGTTTCTGTGGAACATGGTTGAGATCATTTATGACATACACCCAAGACTTAAGGATTCTAACTGACCTCAAGGCAACCAGTGAGTTTGAGGGTCCCCATTATGACTGATGATACTCAGTACCATAAATCACCTGATTATGCTACCAATGAAGGGGCTGGTATCTGCACAAGACATCCCAAGACCAAGTTCTCAGTACAAAGGAGATGTATTTGCCCCAGAGGGACAGAGGGCAGGGAGTAAGAGACAGAGGACAGGGAGAAGGGGAAGGGAACAAGGGAGAGGGAGCAGGGGTATTTGTCCCAGGGGACAAAGGACTGCCTCTGGATAGAGAGGAGACAGATGTGGCACACAGGAAAACGGCTGGTTTATAAAGGTACAGGGGGAAACTCCATGTTAGGATGAGGTGTTTATTTATTTAATACTTTGATAGTTGGACTTTGGTAGTCAGCCTCAGGAAGAAGTGACCAAATAAGGGAACAGACCTTTGGCTAGCTTTAGGAATGTAATCTAAGTGTTTTCAGCAAGGCAGAGAGGGAATGGGGGAAGGGCAAGGCCTGCTGGAGTCATGCTCAGGCTGGTGAGAATCCCTTCAACCAATGTCCAAGAATACTGCTTACCTAAGATGTTATCTGCCAAGTCAGACTGGGAATTATAAAACCTGTTTATTGTGAAACATCATTAACAAATGGGAGATTTGGCTAAAAGGTTTTGAGCACGATTAATGCAACTGGCTATAAATACTTCTTCCCATGGTGCTACACCACAGTTAGAATGGGACCAGCAAAACCAAACCTCAGGTAAAACTAGTCACTTGACTTCAATCCTTTTTATTTATTTTTTTAATGTACATAGGTGTTTTGCCATGGGTATAGGGTCCCCTGGAACTGGAGTTATAGACAGC
Source organism: Peromyscus leucopus (assembly GCF_004664715.2). Taxonomy (NCBI): domain Eukaryota; kingdom Metazoa; phylum Chordata; class Mammalia; order Rodentia; family Cricetidae; genus Peromyscus; species Peromyscus leucopus. The sequence continues at coordinate 5,774,374 of NC_051086.1, forward strand.
TGTGAGATGCCATGTGGGCACTGGAAATTGAACCCGGGTTCTCTGGAAAAGCAGTCAGTGCTCTTAACCATTGAGCCATCTCTGCAACCCCTTCAATCCTTTCTACAGAGATAAAGGCACTGCACTGAGGGAATTGCAAGCATCTCTCATCACTCCCCATTCCCTTCCAACATCAGGAGTCTGTGGTCACTAGTGTGTGCACAGGCAGACAGGAACACTGCAGAGTGCAGGCAGGCACTCCAAAGTGAAAACATGGCATCTGGAGAACGGCCACGCCAAAGGGCCTCACCACTGTACTTGTCTTGACAGGGTTTGGTCGCTTTTGTCAGGCAGCAGCTTTAGGGAGTAGGTGATTCTGGGAAGGCATTCCAGAGGTCTCTGCTCCCAGAGATGGTCTTGAGCTCCTGGAGCAGATGCAGTACTAAGTTCTTTACTCAGAACAGAGGTGGGGGAAGAAAGCTGAAGAGAGCAGGAAGGAGTTACGCTGTCCTTTCTCCCATGGGGATCCGAGCACACTGTAAAGTGATAATGAATAGAACATGGGATTTACTTTAAACACTGTGTGTGCCGTAGCACACACACGTGGAGGTCAGAGGACAACTTGTAGTTGGTTCTGATCCTTTAACCATGTTATAGGGATCAAACTCACTCAGGTCCTCATGCTTAGGTACAAGTGCCTTTACCTGCTGAGCTATCTTGACATCCCATCAGATCTTAAAACTTTTCAAAGCATCTTCATCAGCTAGAGGTCCCTGTGGGTCAGCAGCACATGTATGTGCAGCACTCATGGGCTGAGGCAGGAGGACTGGAAGGGCATCATGGGCTTCATAGTGAAAGTCTTGGTGGTTCTAGAGGGTATCAAGAGTTGATAAATGAGATTCTGTATAAAAATTAAAATTCAAGCCAGTAAATTGATTCTGTGTTGGGACTAGGCATAGAAGACACTAACCAATCCACGCTTGCTTTGCTTCAGGGCCTTTTTAGATTTACTTCATTTCATGTGCCTGGGTATTTTGCTTACATGTATGTCTATAGCTTGGGTGCCTGCTGCCCTCAGGTGAGAAAATGGCATTGAAACTGAAGTTATGGTGAGTTGTGAGCTGCCATGCTGGTGCCGGGGATCGAACCTGAGTCTTCTGCCAAGAACAAGTGTTTTTACTGCCGAGTCATCTCTCCAGCTCCTGCCCCACTCTCCCCTCCAGTGACAGTTTAAAACATGAATACGTAGGGCTTGGTATGTGAATCAGCAGTAAGAGTATGACATACGTGAGGTCCTGGGTTCCACCCGACATGTGTTGATGCTTTCCAGTCTGCGGTTTTCATATAGGATTGCAAGTTCCTAGTTACATGAGTGTTCTGGGGCCCGGGCAATGGAAGGCAGGTACAGACTGTGGGTGGGACACTGGCCCGGGGAAGGCTCCAGACCGGGCCACAGGCAGATCCTTCCACACCACTGTCAGCGAGCAGGAACTGAGGGGGCACTAAGTTGAGCAAAGTGCTCATGTCTCCCCCAGCGCTTGGATCTCAGATCTCCTTACCATTCTAGGCCTCAAGCCTCAGAGCAGGCCAGACCGAGTCACCCGTGTCCAACCTCTGACGGAGTCACCTAGGCTCTCGCCACAAAACTAGAAATGACAAGCTAACAGGCCACATCACAAGAGCCCCCAACAGCAGTCCTAGGATACCAGCTGTCTCTGAAGACGCTATCCACTGGATTCCTTTTCTAAGTAAAATACATCACAGGATCCGACCAGCTGAGTGATGCTCATTTGCTAGGAGGGCTACCTTCCTCCCACCATGGAGAAAGATGAATGAAAATTACCGAGTATCTTCAGGAAAAGAGGCCACTGTCTGCTCTAATCAAGAGGCTGGTATCCCGCCAAATGGGGAAGGCCCTTCGAAGACACCTATAAAAGGTGGACAGATTTCATTGTTGTTAAAGACAGGAACTCACTAGACCAAGGTGCCTTCCGGCTGAGTCTGCCTCTACCTCCCAGTCCAGCCACACCTGGTGAGACTCAGATTTTACTGCTCAGCAGCACACAAGCAGTACTGGCTGAGCCACCTTCCCCATCCGGGTCAACCCATTCAAGACCAAGACCACAGGGCTGCTGAGGCATGTGGTGGAGCAGGGCTTAAGTCTGGTGGTCAGGATCTCACTACCGGTTTGAAAGAGGAAGAAATCTCCCAGGTCCGCAGAGGAAGAGCTAGGCGGTGGTTGCGCACGCCTTTAATCCCAGCACTCAGAGGAGGCAGAGGCAAATAGATCTCTGTGAGTTCGAGGCCAGCCTGGTCTACAGAGTGAGTTCCAGGATAACCAAGGCTACACAGAAGAATCCTCACAAAAAACAAAACAATAAAATAACAACACAGAAACTCAGAATAAAGGCAAAGACAAAGAGAAAAGTTGAACCTTTTTTTTTTTTTTTAAAAAAAGCACAAAACCCCTACATACTAAAATTATACACATCAAGTATTGATCCAATCTTACATCAATCTATTGACAATTACCAGCACCATGTTTTTTTCTCACCTAGGTTAAACACTCCTGGAGGATCGTTATTCAAAGTATATGTTCCTTTAAAATAAAAAATTGTTTTTTTGTTTGTTTGGTTTTTCGAGACAGGGTTTCTCTCTGTGTGTAGTTTTGGTGCCTGTCCTGGATCTCGCTCTGTAGACCAGGCTGGCCTCGAATTCACAGAGATCCACCTGGCTCTGCCTCCCAAGTGCTGGGACTAAAGGCGTGTGCCACCACCGCCGCCCAGCTAAAATAAAAAACTCTTAAGAGAGGTCAACCCTCAAGAAACAAACAAGACCTTTTACCAAACATAGATTATTGGTGACACCATCAAATTTCCTTTAGAAAAATAATAGGTTTAAACACTTTTCCAGTTGATGAACTGGAAATATTGTTGCTCAATGTGGCAAATGAATCAACCCTCTAGATGGTAGGCCAAAGCACTGAGATGCCCTGGAGCCTCCACACAGAAATGTGAGCACCTTCCTTGTTGCTAAAGCTGTGCGCTTCACTTGAATTTAGACTCAAATCACCATTAAGTCTAAATTAGGTGTAGTCACAAACTTTAAAATGATGAACAGAATTAGGAAAGTGGTTAAAAGTTCTCAGGAACATAAGTTACAATTACAGATATATTTAAACAGGCTATAGGAAATTTAAAGCCACTTTAAACATTACATTTTAAACTACTTAGCAGTTTCATTTTGCCACTAAAATTATGGGGTTTTATATCCAAATAGGTGTTGAAGGTTTGGTATTTCCCTACCGAGAAGAGCATAGAGCCCTCTACTGTTCACAGATCACAGACTCTCAAGATACTGTGTGGCAGATTAGCCCCCTTCTCATGTAATCAATTTATTTTGGGGACAGGGTCTCGCTATGCAGCTCCAGCTGGCCTAGAACTAGCTTTGTATTCCAGACTGGTCTCAAATTCTGAGATCTGCCTACTTCTGCTCCCAAGGCCTGGGATTAAGTGCACGCATTACCATGCCTGGCAGAATCAGCTTTTAAGAGGCTCCAAATTAAATACAACCCTTGGCAGCTTTCTCCAGCCTTCTCCAGAGGAGGTAAGGCTGGCCTCACTGTGTTCCAGTCCTTCAACCTCATGTGCAGATGGCGGTGGATTCATCTCTCTGTGGGAAGGTCTAGGAGGAATACTGCCACCCACAATGACTAAAGTCAGAGTAAAGTAAAATGCACTGAGGTCTACAGCCAGGGGCCACCATTTGTTCTTTCTCACCAGCACTGTTTAAGTGACACCAGTAAACCTTCACACTTTACATTTTTGAGTTGGAGTTTTCTCCAAGGTTGAGAATAGGCACAGTTTTCCCAGGAACAGGCAGAGAAGGTTAAACTTACATCCCCTGCAAGGTGGGGAAGAGAGGATTGCTTTGTATTCTGAGTGGCAGCAGCTGTACTCCATGTCCATGTTGCCTGGCCCAGAAATATCTAGATGGGGTCAGTCAGCTCCACAAACAGCCACCGAGGGCAGAGGGACTAGTGAAGGCATTACATAGTAGCTAGCCGTCTGGGTACCACAGACATTTTAAAACAAACTACTATGCAGCAAGACAACTTCTCAACTGAGAACGAGGACTGGGACTACTCACTATATTACTGTCTAGTGTTCCAGAGGGTGCCTGCTGCCAGTGTGCTGGACGGCAGCAGAATTGAGTGAATGTGAATTAGGAGCACGACTTGGGGGAGGGGGAAACACTGACAACTCCCAGTCTCCACTGCTTCCTGGTGGAGTAGGAATACAAACCCAGAGAAAAACAAACCCTCTTTAGGTTCCACTAACGGAAAAAAAAAAAAAAAAAGTTTTGTAACTGTTATGATGGTTCTGGAAATAAAATTTGACATATACATTTTAAAAATTCTATATCCAAAAGGTGCTTGGTGCTGTTCTTGATGGGTCTGGTGTCTGTTTACACTCCAAATCATTTAAATACAGCCATTACATAGTCGATAAATGTTTTAAAATAAATGGTTATCTATTTCTTAACTGCCTCTCAAATTAGAAATTGTAATTAAGAGTCCCAGAGGCTGGCTCTGTGTGTTTTATTATTTTTGTTGGTCTCCATCACAGATGGAATTTTTCACTGGTAATTCCTCAGAACTAAATCCATTCATAGGGAATTCCGAGCAGTGAAAATAAATTTCACGTCATAGAGTAGGAAATGGTAATAAAAAGGAGCCAAGGGATCTGGGAAGCAGGCAAGCCCAGCTCAGTTTTCCACTGGTGTTGGGTTTTGCACAGGCTGGCTCACAATAACCTGCACCACATAGTCCTTTGGGATCTTCAGCTCCTCCAGCTTCATCTTATCAGTGAGAGGCCTGCCAGAGAAGAACCACCGCTGGCTGCCTGGCTCCACCCCTTCTGTGGCATGTAAGCGCCTCTTCATATGGAACACCGTGTCTGTGCTGCGCACCACAAGCTTGAGGTCTTTGCCTGTGGAGAGGCGCAGACGGAGCTGAGATTCATGTCCAGAATTGGGAGGTGGCTCAGGGATGTCCAGAGTCTCTATGTCACTCTTTTCCTCTATCATGTTGATGGGTGGCGCCAAGCAGTAGACTGGCAGCTGGTACCGGTTCCCCAGCTCATCGTAGCACTCCGTCAGTGCACCTGCAGAGAAGGGCGGTAAGAGCAGGTTCAATGAGCATGCTTCTGTTCACAGCGCACTCTCATCTCAAACTGCAACAGGCAGGTAGGTATACTAGAGAATCAGAGGAGGAAGTGGATACTTCCTCAGGGCAAACATCAGAGGAAAACGGCATCAGCTGTAGCTATACATGTATCGACATTAAAAGGATAAGAGTACTAAGAACAACCCTAGGCCTACAGATTTGATCTACTAGATGAAAAAGACCAATTTTCTGAAACACATTATGCACCGAAGCTTAAGAACGGAGAGATAATCTAAACAGGGCTTAGCTACAGAAACTGAATCAATAACTAATAACCTTTTAAAACAGAAAGCACCAACTCCAATGACAAATTCTACTGAACATTTAAGAAATTGTAACAACCTTCTATTTTTACAAGACTGAAGGGAAACTTCCTAATGCATTCTATGAAGCAAACATTACCTTAATGCTAAAGAAAGAAAAAGAAAATTGGGCAAATCAAATATAATACTTTAGAAAAATAATTATACCACTCCAAGGCAGAACTTATTCTAGGTATTCAAAAGTGGTTCAGTCTTCAGATATTAACTAATCTATAGTATCAGGGTAAGCAAGAAAAAGCACATAATCATATCAGATGAGGGAAAACCATCTGGCAGAACCTAGTACTTCTTCCTGATAAAAACTCTCATTAATTCTACTAGAGGGATGATTCCCTAGCTTCATAAAGAATAGTTAAACAACAAAACAACAAACCCTACACCACTGAACTTAAAGGTAACACATTTGAAATTTCCTATTCAGATCAGGAGTCAGGCCATACATAAAGAATTATCTACAGACTGGGAAGGAAAGAAGAGAAATGTCTTTACTTGTAGCTAATACAACTATGCAGAAAATCTGAAGAATCAAGAAAATAATCTCGGATCCAATGAGCATTCACATTAAGATTAACGCATAAAAACCAACTGTTCCATATGTATAGCCAACAGGTGGTATCTGAAATTACAAAACCATGTACATTAGCATACCCAGAGGGGTACATGTAGATCTAAACTTAACAAATGTGTAAGACCTACAAGAAAGTGACAAACTGTTAAAGCAAAGAAGAGCTAAACTGAGACAGCCTATGCATTGAGAAGATGATATTGTTGGAATGTCAGTCAATTCTTCCTTAATTTACAATTTTAATGCAACTCCAATCAAAATCCCAGTGAGTTTTTGTAGATACTGGATGAACTTCTCTGAACTGTACATAGGTAAAAAATTAACAAGGACTGGTTTATAGTAATCATATAGTAACCAAGATGGCATGGAGTTGGACAGGGTAGCTCGTACTTGTAATCCCATCACTTGAAGGGTGAAGCAGGAAGACTGCCATAATTTAAGGCTAGCCTATACATTCAGAGTCCAGTCTATCTCAAAAACCTAAAAAACCAACACTCAAACATAAACATGATGAATCAAACAGTTGAAAGTCCAGAAATAAGACTCAGATAAACAGTATCAACTGATCTGTGTTAAAGAAACAAAAGGAACAGAGGATAGAAAAGATAGGCTTTCCAACAAAAGGTGATGGGTTAATGAGCCATCCAAAAATTAATTTCAATATAGAACTTACCCTTGTCACAAAAATTAACTCAAAATATACCACAGGTAGACAAGATGGCTCAGCAACTAAAGACTCTTGCCACCACGTCTGACAGCCTGAGTCCAACCCCTGGAACCCACATGGTGGAAAGAGAAAACTGATCCTCTAAGTTGTCTTGTGACAGTCTCATGCATGCCCTGCATGTGCCCACCCTACTACCACCAAAAAGTGTATACAGACTTAAATATAAAACACAAAATTACAAACTCTTAGAAGGCAAAAGAAGAAAATCTAAACTGTTGCCTTGGCAACGACATGTGAGCTATGTCATCAAATGTACAATCATTAGAATTAGAAAATTTAGGCTTTGCTAAAGACACTGTCAAGAGAATAAAGACACAAACCGCAAGAAAAATTTCAAGACATATCTAACAAAGACTGTTGTACAAATACACACCGAACTCTCAACAGGCAGTGGTGGCACATTCCTTTAAGCCTAGCTTTTGGGAACCAGAGGCAGGTGGATCTATGAGTTCAAGGCCAGCTTGATTTATGTATGAGGTTCCAGGATGGCTAGGGCTACACAGAGAAACCTTGTCTCGGGGAAAAAAACAACAAATACAAACAAAACCAGAAGCTTAAATGCCTTAGTAAGACTCACAAAGAAGACAAGCAGATGAGAAGATGTGCTACACCACAGGCCATACTACAATGGCTCAAGTCCAGAGTAAAAACAATACTGAGGCTGGGGAGACTGAAAAAGCAGAAAGGGACAGCTACCCACTAAGTAATCCCCAATCTGCAGTAAGCCCCGATCTGCAGTAACCTCCAATACATACACTTTTAAAGCTTTAGCACATATGTCACTTTCTAAGTAAGTAAAGCTATTTGGAAAGATTAAATACAGGGTACTGAAAAACATTTAGTATATTGTTTTGTTGTTGTTGAATGAAACAGTACACTTTTGTTTGTTTGTGTTTTGTTTTTTTGAGACAGCGTTTTTCTCTGTCTAGTCCTGGCTTTCCTGGAACTCACTTTGTAGACCAGGCTGGCCTCAAACTCACAGAGATCCGCCTGCCTTCCAATCTGTCTTCCTAGTGCTAGGATTAAAGGTGTGCGCCATAACTGCCCAGCATGAAACAGTACTCTTAAAGTCCCAAAGAATGAAGAATTTTAACATACTTCAATAAATTATGGTGCAATTTTGGTATTAAAATAATCTACTTCTAAATGAAAAATAAGATCAGGTTTATGGAAAAAAATACTATTCCATTAAATATTTTGGAAGATAGAGATGTTTGCTCAAAATGCATACTTTGCTATCACAGGATGTCACTGGAAGGTAGTTACCCAACCACAGAGAGTATATCTAAGTTTCTTGCCTCTTAGCTGGACAATTAAAATATAATTACATTATTTCCTCTTTCCCACCCCTTCCATATCCCCCTCAAATTATGACCCTTTTCTTTTCTTACTGTTACATATTCATATGTAAATGTATAAATATATGAATTCAGCCTACTGCATCCCTTTAGTGTTCTACGTACAGATTTCAGGGCTGATCACATTCTATTAGATTACCAATTAGGAGAAGCTCCCTAGGGAAGATTCTAATTCTCTAATTCTCCTTCTCTCAGCAATCAACAGATGCCTGCATGGGGTGGGGCACCCTGAGAGTTCCCCCTTTCACATAGCACGTTCCATCATGCTGTCATTGATCAGGTCTTATTCAGGCAGCCAAATTCAATCTATACACTAAACACAAAAGCAAACACTTGAAAAGGCTCACCAGTCCTAGGCCTAAGTATGTTATATATGTAACTACACACACACACACACACACACACACACACACACACACACACACATATATACATTTTTGTTTTTGAGACAGGGTTTCTCTGTGTAGCTTTGGAGCCTGTCCTGGAACTCGATTTGCAGACCTGCCTGGCCTGGAACTCACAGAGATCCGCCTGCCTCTGCCTCCCTAGTGCTGGGATTAAAGGCATGTGCGCCCTCCTGGCCATGGCCAGGCCGCGCCGCGCCCCCCCCCCCCCCCCCCCCCGCAGTATATACATTTTGCAGATGGGAAAATTTAGAATGAATTGAGTTTTGCTTAGTGTTACACAGCTAGTAAATAACGACACAATCAGTAATCAGACTCCTAAAGAAATAAACTGGTAGCCAGGCAGTGGTGGCACACACCTTTAATCCCAGCACTCAGGAGGCAGAGGCAGGTGGATCTCTGTGAGTTCGAGGCCAGCCTGGTCTACAGAGCAAGATCCAGGGCTACAGAGAAACCCTGTCTAAAAAAGAAACTTGTAACAAAGATAAGAACAGTCAGCTTTCTATTATGATAATGAGAAGGTTAAATGGAAGAAATAAATGAATTGGAGGAAAATGAAAGGCATGACAATAAGAAGCTAGTGTGCTAAGTACAGCCTAATAACACGACAGTATTTACCAGTGAGTCAAAGACAAGCCCAGAGCAGTGACAGCTGCAGGCCGCCCCCCCCCCACTCCAAAGGAAGTGTGTTCCCTCAGAGAGGCTGCAAACTATTGAGGAAACAGACTTAGTACTGCCACGGTCTGGTCTACAGAAATTGGAGGATGTATGAAAACTGGAGCAATGGCAGGGGGAGATGGCTCAGTTGTCAAGTGCCTGCTTCACAAGCACAAGGACATGAGTTTTGGTCCCCAGCACCATGTAAAAGACTGGGTTGACTATGCCAATGACTTCAGCGGTTCCTCAGGAAACTAGAAACAGACCTACTCTAAGACCCAGCTAGACCATTCCTTGGCATGTACCCAAAGGAGTCCATTGCCTACTCAGAAGCACACATGCCCATCCATTTTCATCACTACTCTATTTTCTTTTTCTTTTCTTTTTTGGTGAGGCATGCCTTTATTTATTTATTTATTTATTTATTTATTTATTGATTGATTGATTGATTGATTGACTGATTGATTGGAATGCCGAATGCCATTTATTGAAGGAGGGAGAAGGTCTTAAATACAGGCTTACAGCACAATGGGAGAACCCCGGAGGGCAGAAGCAGCAAAGAAAGGTAAATGTACAGAACTGAAAAATATTAGACCCACACCCAGAAAGACAAAGATCACATGTTCTGCCTCCTATGTGGACCCTAGTGTCAAATTTTTAGCTGTGTGTTTCACTTGGAGCACCTGTAGAATTCAGGAAACTCGAAGGGACAAATGGTGGACATTCAGCACAGACATACCTTGGGCCTCCATCGACACGTGTGCGCACGCACACATCCATATCTGTTCCCACAGAAGGCCAGTGTGTTTATGCACAAAAAGAAGATACTTTTCCAAAAGCTGACAGTTGTGGGCATTTATCCCCCTGGCAAAATCACACTTAGCCCGGCTACATTAGAAACTTACAGGAGCTAGAAAGATGGCTCAGTGGTTAAGAGCACTGGCTGAGCTCAATTCCCAGCAACCACATGGTGGCTCCCACCCATCTATAATGGGTTCCAATGCTCTCCTCTGGAGAGTAAAGGAAAATGCAGACAGAGCACTCATATAAACAAATCTTAAACAAACAAACAAACAAACAAAAACTTATAGAAGGTTTTATATCACTACCCTCTGGCATTGAAGTCCAGCTCGTCTAGCAATTCTTCACTGTTTCTAGTAGTTCTAGTCAGGCTCTCTTGCATTACTATCTCATAACCTCTGCAGACTTTTCTTTTTCCTCTCACAAACCCACTGTAGGACTTGGCAGAGACAGACAGCCATCAGGATAAATACCTGCCAGGGTGGGCATTATCTCACCAAGCCAGGAAGTCCTGAAGGGCTCCCCATGGCAGGTAGAGGGCTGCTAAGTCATCACTTTTGTTGTGATCCCTTACACTATTTTCTGAGAATGTTTTGATTTATATTTTATCTAGACAATTAGTTCAGGTGTTCTAGTTTCCCTGTTTAACTGTTTTCTCTGGCTGCTTTCAATTAGGCTTCAACATATTTCACTCCAGCCAGGCATGGTGGTTTACCCCTGTAATCCTAGCCTAGAAGAGGCAGGAATGGAGGCTGGCCAGCCCTTTACTGTTGAGTTTAAGGTCTACCTGGATTACATGAGACTGTCTCAAAAGAACAAGAAAAGAAACAAAACGGCCTCGAGAAATTTGTATAGATGAACTAACCTGGCTGCCAAACAATACAAGTGGCTTTATTACATGCCATTAGGTCTAACACTTCACCCTTTCAAGCAGTCCTTGAGGCTGAAAAATAACCTTGTAAAGGCCTTGCTGAGTGCCTTTAGGCTCTCACTTCCGTATAAGTGCGGCTCAGTGTTAAGACTTTCATCACCTGAGACTTGCACAGCTACACTCAAAAGCTAAAAACCAGTGTCTGTGAGTGGGCAGGATGGCTAGGCAGGTAGAGCACATGCTAGCCTGATAACCTAAACCTGATCACTGGGTCCCACAGCTGAAGGAAATAACCAACTCCTGAAAGTCCTTTGACCTCCACATGCAATGTGACTGACGGACGGACGCATGCACGCATGTACCACTCATCCCCCAGATAATAAAACAAAAAGCAACGTGGAAGGACAAGAAAGTGTCTTGATGGTGGTGATAGTTTCCCAGTATATACACGACGGGTGAATCAAAGTGTCCACTTTACATCCCCATTTAACTGAAGTTCTCAATAATGTGTGAAAAGGTAAATATTTAGATCATACCATACCAAGAAACACTATCCTCCCCAAAGTAAATAAGGGGATGGCATTTTAGAATCCCAAAAGCTTTCTTTTTTCTTTCTTTTTTTTTTTGTTTCTATCACCAAGTTTTATCCATATCCTCACTATTAACTTCTCTGTTCTAATGGACCCAGGAGGCTGGAGTTCTACTTTTCAATAACCATGACTTCCTATGTCAAAGAAAGGCCTCAATGGTTAAGTGAAGTGGACATAGCTAAAAAGATGAGAACACCAAAAGCAGAGAATTCAAGTAAGGAAATGAAGCATAGAGGCTCAGACCACACACACACACACACACACAGGAGCCTGAGGGGTTCCAAGGACTAAAAAAGTAGTGAAATCTGATATGAGGGACAGTGTCTCTGCTCATAGCCAAGTTTGGATGGAGACCCGAATTTGGGACATGCTGATTATCTCCACAAGGATTATAGTACCTACTTTTACAAGGTTGCTGTAAGGATTAAATCACCAAAGATATGTGAATTGCTAATATATATATAAAAGTCCATGGAAAAACACTCAATAATGTTGGTTCTCTCTCACAGGTTTTAAATTTCAAAATTATACACTCAGGAAAGTATTTCACAAACAACAGTGTAATAAATGGATCACAATTCTATAAAGTTTCAGCCTTCTACCTCATATTCCATGGGCTTCTCTACAAACCTGAATCACAATGTCAGAAGGCCACCTGCAGCCCTTGGGAGCAGTCTTTAGGACCATAGGGCTGCTAACAAACTACAGGTTTTCTCTCCGGAAACACAGTGCTGTGGAAGGCCTATCAGCTCTTTCATCCACTGACTCAGCCAGCAGGCAACTAGGAAGCAGGCTTAGCGCCTCTCCTAGCCAGCTGAGGTCAAAGTAGCTTAGCTGTACACCTATGGCTGGAGTCATGTCATAGACAAAACAGTATTAAACACTACATAACACTTTGCTGAATTGCTACAGAGGACACTTCATCTTTAGTTTCAGGATTTCATTTTCTTAAGGGGGCAGAGGAGCCAGGCAGAAGCACTTGGGTCTGGTGTCTACTGAAAGCCCAGCAGGCCTTATAGAAGTGGTAGTTGATAGAGCTGGGCCTTGGGATGTGAGAAACCCTGCTTTCCCCAGCCCTACCCCACTCCCACCCCCAGAACAATATGGAAAGGAGGTTTTCTTCAGACAAGCCTCCTGGCTCAGGAACAACCTCCCACACAGCTATTTTCAGACTTTATCACTCTAATTCAAGAAAAAGGATGACAGCAACAGAGAGGCAGACATAGTCACATTTTGTAACTCTAAGCCATCTTTGTCTCCTTGAGGACAGAAAGAAATGATGTAACATTTATGATTAATCAGTCATCAGGCTCCTTATTAAGGTCCCATTTCATTTCTAAACACTACACCAGCTAAGCAAAAATCATCTGCATAAAAAAATAACTATCTGTGTTATAGTTATGCATCCATTCTTTAGGACCTTTAAATCAACCAAATTTCCTGGAAAAAAAAATTTTTTTTTTTTTAAAGATAGGTTCTTGCTATGTCTGTCAGTCGGGCTGGCCTTCAACAAGTGATCCTCTTGCTTCGGCCTCCCAAGTGCCAGGATTACAGACATGCATCATGCCTGGCCCTTGTCCATTTCTTGAAGTTTTTGGGTTTGTTTTTTGTTTGTTTGTTTGTTTTTTTTTTGGTCCTATTTTTAATAAAAAAAAATTGTGTGTTGGGGGGGCAGTGACAACTTTCAGAAGTCAGTGCTTGTTTTAAGGCAGGGTCTCTTGTTCCTGCTGTTCCAAAGTACACTTCAGGCTAGATGTGTGCCACTATATCTGGCTTTAACATGGGTTCCAGGGATCAAACGCAGACCATCAGGTTTGCCTGGCAATTGCTTTTGCTCACCGAGCCATCTCCTTGGTTGCTCTGGATTGCCTTAAAAAAAAATTATTCAGTCTTTTTTTTTTTTTGAGACAGGGTTTCTCTGTTTAACTGCCGTGGATGTCCTATAACTTGCTTTGTAGACCAGGCTGGCCTCAAACTCACAGAGATCTCTGTCTCCCAAGAGCTGGGATTAAAGAAGTGCACCACCACCACCACCACCACCACCACCACCACCACCACCCATCTACCTTTCTTTTTGAGACAAGGTCTCTCTATGTAGCCTTGGCTGGCCTGGATCTCACTATGTAGACCAGGCTGACCTTGAACTCACAACTCAGAGATTCACCTGCTTTAGCCTCCTGAGTGCTGGGATTACAAGTGTATGCCACCATGGTAAGCATCACGGCCTGTTTTTGATAGTCTTAAGAGATACCTAAGAGAAACAGAAATGGCTATACATATATATTTCCTGTCCATTTGTATTGTCTGTTTGCCTTTAGTATTAATAAAAGTCTATCGTTTTAAATTATTTTAGGCAATATGCAAGGTACCAAAAAGATCAGACTTGTGTAATCTTGTAAAATATCAACGAAGAGGACTTGTATAATGGCTTTACAAATTCGCAGATTTGAAACTGCATACTGGGAAAGAATCAAAGATGCTTTTGTTACTCATAGTTCAAATCTCAGTTCCATGATTTATCCCTGTAAAGACATAATCTCTCCAGGATTCACTTTTCTTATGAGTAAAATGGGGATTGCTCCTGATTTTTTTTTCTGAGCATGAGAGTTCAAACACACACACACACACACACACACACACACACACACACACACACACACACACACTCACCTACAACTAAGTAACTTAAAAAAAAAAAGGCATGTTTTTAGCATTTTTATATAATGGCAAAATAGCACACCATGAGAAAAAAGGAATTTAAGGCAATTAATTTTTAAAATTGCTATAAAAACTGTAAGGGGAAGGTTCTTATAAGACTAGGAAGTTATGAGAAGGGGTGTGGACAAGAGGAGAATCCTCTAAAGCCAACAGAGGCCACAGTGAATACAGCCTAGTCAGGATCTGTAAGTCAAGGCTGGTGCAGGGAATTTAACCTGTCAGTGCCAGAGTCCAGTGTGAAAAACTAAACTCAACAAGCCCAGTATGTATTAAGTGCCTTTGGTAGACCAGGCATTATGGTAAATGACTCCTAACTATCAGCACACTGAACCCATGCAACAATCAAGCAGACAGATGGTTACCACAGTCCACATCTGACAAAGAACTGAAGGTTACAGAGGTGATTTTTGTAACATCACACAGCTTTAATTACTACAGAGAAGCACAAGTGATGTCGAAAACCACCACTGAGCAGGTCTAAAAACATCCAGTTAAGCAGCTGAATTGTAATTGATGGCAAATTAGGGATATATGATGTCATAATTGACAGGCCCACCCAAGGGCCTGAAATATCAGTGCTAAGCTTCAGAGAAAAAACAAACACTCAAGGGTAGCAAATGACAAAACATTATCACCTACAAATCTGTTAAAATTCATTTGAGAGAGGAATGCTGACATCAGCATGGTTCTTCCATGCTTATGCAGAATATATCTTTCTTTCTTTTGGTTTTTTCCAGACAAGGTTTCTTTGTGTAGCCTTGGATTTCCTGGAACTCACTCTGTAGATGAGGCTGGCCTCAAACTCACAGAGATCCACCTGCCTCTGCCTCCCCAAGTGCTGGGATTAAAGGCCTGCACCACCACACCTGGCATAACAACATTATTTTTCTTGACAGTTCATGTAGATAAGTAGAAACCAGATTTAAATCTTTAGAGATTTGAGTTTACACTCAATAGGATACACATAGACTGTGCTTATTTATACAGGAAACATATTTTGCCTTTATGAACTTAAAAGCATTTTAAAATACAATTATTAAATTTACTTAATACACTTATCGTGTTTGTGCTTGCCACAGCGCACATGAGGGTGTCAGAAGATCCTGAGGAAGCTGGTTCCTGGGATGGAACTCACATGTCATCAGGCTTGATGGTAAACACCTTCACCTGCTAAGCCATCTTGGTGATCCCTGCCTCCATGAGCTTTTAAACGAAGCCACAATTTGGAGAACATAATTAGCTATAGGTAACTATGTTAAGTATAAAATAAGGAAGTCAAAGTTCTGGAGTTCTAGATTAAAACCCCCATATAAACATGACTCTCCTTACAGCCACTTGCAGGCCTACACAACAGATTCTGCTTGGGAAATAAGAGATGTAAGTATCAGAAATAGGTAACAACTTTATGAAAGTGGAACCTTCATTCTCTGTCACAATAAAGGGGTAGCTGAAGGGGCAGATGGAAGACCATGTCACCACCTCCTAATCTACAATCATGGAAGAAGTAAAGAATTTAAACACCAGGTACAAAAACTGGGACTAAGTAGGCATGTTGAAATGGCACTCTATTCAGATACTTCAAATATAGGAGTGATCATTTTTACGCGTGTGGGAGAAGTAGGTGTTCAATAAATGTTAGTGATATAAGCCCATGCTAACAAGTGCTCCTAATAAGTAACAGACAGTCATAAAACAAGGAATGCTTCTTAGAAGCATGGCTAATTAGAGCAGGGGATTTGGAAAGTTGGCAAGGCTCATGAGTAAAAAACATTCTGCATTGGACAGAGAGTCAAAGGACATCCTGCAGATGATTAAATTACTAAAACATTGCTTCTCCACAAATGAACAAAAGTAAAACAGACATTGGGGAAAACAACAGTGGCCTAACAATGAACAGAGAACAGTAAATGTAGGTGGTTATCCCTTATATAGGTCAGAAGAAACAACCTGGGAAGATACTAACTTGCAAAGCTGAAGAGAAAAACACAAATACATAAAGCAAAAGGACAAAGAGTACATATATAAAACTAATATCTAAACCTCAACGTGAAATATTTAATGTTTCGATCAAAGAGGCCATACAAGGGTATGTGCACAAGTCTGGCCTCTATGTGTCCCTGGATACATACAAATTATGGTGGTTCTTAGTCACTTTCTCAAAGCAAGAAAGGTTTCTTATAAGGTTCATGGCTACAGTTATGGAAAACTACCCCTCAAAACTTTGAAGCCGAGGTAGAAAAGGTGGTTCAGCAGTTAAGAGCTGTTGCTGCTCTTCCAGAGGACATGGGCTTGCTTCCCAGCATCCACATGGCAAAAATACCCATACATTTAAAAAAAAAAAAAAAAAAACCAAAAAAAAAAAAAAACACCTTTTAAGAGAGATTTATTTATTTATTTTGGTTTTTTCGAGACAGGGTTTCTCTGTGTGGCTTTGTGCCTTTCCTGGATCTCGCTCTGTAGACCAGGCTGGCCTTGAACTCACAGAGATCCGCCTGCCTCTGCCTCCCAAGTACTGGGATTAAAGGCGTGCACCGCCACTGCCCGGCTTATTTTATTTTTTAATGTATGAATGTTTACCTAAACATATGTAATTATGTATGAATGTATGTATGTATATGTACCACATACATGCAGTGCCTGCAGAAGCCAGAAGAGGGAATCAGATTTCCCTGGAGCTGGAGTTACAGACTCTTGTGAGCCACCAAATGGTTGGTTGGGAACTGAACCCAGGTCCTCTGCAAGAGTAGCAACCATGGAGCCATCTCTCCTGTGGCCCTCGCTGCCCCCAAATAATAATTAAAAAACAAAACAAAACAAACAAACAAACAAACAACCCAAACTTCAAAGTTTAGGTCTGCTTACACTAAATGATGGGAAAGCATGATGGCAAAGGGGCATCCATGAATCCTCTGCACTTTATAAAACCTAAATTGAGTGTCCTCAGCTCTGCAGGACAGCAGTTAAGGCAGCAGCAACAACTACTGCTGGGCAGGGACGTACACTGTACAGACGAGGGGGCTTGTGTCCACAGAAAACTAAGTCACACAGAAACTAGAAAATGCAGCTTATCACATGGTCTCTTTTCTGAGATTAAGAAACATAAAAATGAACCAAGATATAAACTACCACCAGCTGAAAAATGTAAAAAAAGGAGTGCTATTTTTCACTCTAATAAAAAGAATTAGAATACTTGTAGAAGAGAAACAGAAACTTCCCCCTTAGTGGTTCCCTGCTATTGAAGACAAAGTGACTGCCCCTTTGTCATCAGGACGCCAAACCTACCGTGTGGTAGTGTTATGTTTGCACCATCAATGATTGCCTGTGCCAGTTCATGATCATTGCTTTCAAAAGCATGTGCAGCAGCCTTCAAGGCATCCCAGATTTCTTTCCGACCTTCAAAAGCTGGTGCGGTGTCCCAAAATTCATCCCTCTTGCTGCGCAGTTGTCCATCTGTCATGGGATAATCACTTTTCCATTTTGGTTTCTCCTTTTTCAAAGGCTGGTTACGACCTAGAGCAACTGAAAAGAGAAAAGGCTAACATCAATATTCATTAAAAAAAAAAAATCCCTATTTTCTGTAAGAAAAGTTATGTGGTTATATTCCTGTTTTGGATTCTTTCACCACAATTACAGCTAGATGTCTGCCTATTTGCTGATTTCTGGCTGAAATTCTATTAACCAATCTAGAGCAAATGGAGATAGCTAGATGCAAGATTTTATTTTCTGCATTTTTTCTTTCTTGAGACAGGCTTCACACTGTAGCCCTGGCTTCCAACTCATAGCAATCTTCCTGCTTCTGTCTCCCAAGTGCTAGGATTACAGGCATGAGCCACCATACCAGGCTTCATATTTTTCAGTAAGTCAATAGCTCTTTTCCATTCAGTATATTTCCAAAGATGATTAAAAATAATTCCAGGGGGCTAGGGAGGTGGTTTGTCAATAAAAATGCCTGTGGTTCACACAGGAGACAGAGACAGGCAGGTTTCTGGAGCTCATGTGGTCAACTGGTCTAGACAAAGCAGTTAACTCCATATGAGAGCCCTTATCAAAAAAATCAAGTGAAGGTACCTGAGCAAGACACCAACAGTGACCTGTCTTCCCACATGCACACACACATACACACAGACAAAGAAACTGTGGGTTGGGAACATAGCTCAGCTAGTGTGGGCAGCACTTGTTTGTAATCCCAGATTTGGGGAGGCAGAGACTAGCAAATCCTTGGGGTTTACTGGCCAGCTATATATACTAGCCCACTTGGTGAGTTCTAAACTAATGAGAGATCTAGCCCAGAAAAACAGGATGGATGGCTCCTGAGGCTGACCTCTGACCTCCACAAGCACACATGAGCACACACACACCCCCCCATTAACACGCATACACAGAAGCATATTGACCCACACCCACCCACACCTACAAGCAGGACTGTAACTGCAAACTGAGAGTGGTGGTACATGCCTGTAATCTCAGCACTTGGGAGCAGACACAGGTGAATCTCTGAGGCCAGCCTGGTCTACATATCAGAGTTCCAGGATAGCCAGGACTACAAAGAGAGATCAAGTCTCAAAAAAAAAAGTAACTGTAACAAATGCACCATTCTGGTAAGGGATGTTTATAATGGGTAACTATGAACAACCCCAGAAAAGGAATATGAATAAAAGTTCCATTTTGTTCATTAAAACATGTGCACACACATGCATATATACCAGAAGCCAACAAGTGTAGTGTTTCATCAAACTAACAAGGCAGAGGAGTGGCAGATGCTGCAGCAGAGACTCGAAGGACAGTAGATAGTGTGAAATAGTTTGAATCTCAGAACTTTTGGACATATAAAGCCAGGAAGTCAGAACTTAGCAAATCCAAAAGGCCAAAGGCTACTTTTCAGTGTCTAAGGAAGGTGAACTAGACCACCAAACCCAGGAAGAAACACAGCAACAGAGTTAGAACAAGTCTCAGGCAGCTTCTGTACCAGACACTTCCACAGCCTACATGATCATGAATCTATTTTCTATGGGTCATACTGACCTACACTGCCTTCTTCCCTATGGGTCTGTCTTTAGGTTATATAGTGCCAGGCATAAGAAAGCTTAATAAACAAAAGTAAATGGGAAATTAAATCATGATGAAAAGATAAAGAATGTTAGGAAAGAGTAGGTGGGTAAAAAATGACAGTGCAGGTGGGAAGCAGAGAAGGCATGCATCAAAATTCACTGTTCCATACTTAATTGCAGGAAGAATATCATTTAAAAGAATCTAAAATGGTTCTAAAGCATGCATAAAGTTAATGACCCCCTTACTGGTCTGGGCTATGCATAATACAAAATAAAATGACTCTTACTCCCTGGGAAATCTCTCTCTTTCCCAAGCTACATTCCTATATGACAGGGCTAACTAATATGGTAAAGTACATTTGGTTTGACATCGGAATTAAAATGAATTCTTTTTACTAGGTCTGACCATTGATCTCAAGGCCAAACATCCCAGGTCTCTAGTCTTTCACATAAAACTTTCAGTATTGACACGTGACCATGTTCTGGCCCCCTAACTTGTCTAAGTGAAATTCAAAGCAGGCAAGTTCTAAAAGGACGGGTATAACAGAGCAGAGAACACATCCATTTAGTAGCATAGCTGGAAACAGAATTCAAATCTCCTTATGTAATCAACAAATAGGCACTGCCTTCTTAGAGTAACACTATAGCTGTGTCTATGAGGTTTGTTTCAAAAGTGAACAATTCAATCCGTAGTAATGGCTTTCCGCTACATATGCTAAGTAATACCGACAAGGAAAGCTAAAGCACCAATCTTAAAAGGTGCCTGAAATATGCCCAATAATCAAGACTGACCCACTAGTTCCACCAAGGTAAAATGCAAAGGTAGTTTCAGCTATGTTATCCTCTGTATGAATAGAAAATTTATGCTCAACACTCAGTCATTGAGCAGGAAGTGAAAAGCAGGGCATGGTAACAAGGAAGTAGATTCTGTGCCATCTACTTGAATAATGCATCAGGTTGACCCGAGCAGTTCTAGACTCTCATATATTTTAAATATTCTAAACATGTAACTTGGTGTAGTTTCTTGTCATTTTGTGAAATAATCAACAAAACTTCTACACTCTCACTATCTAATATGAACAACTCAAAATGGACCTCAAACTGGGTATGGTGGTACTCACATACAATTCCAGTTACCCAGGAGGCTGAGTCAGGAGGATGGCAAATTTGAGTCTAGACCCATTTCAGAAAGGAAGCTCTAGCCAGGCATGGGGCATGGTGATGCACACCTTTAACCCAGCACTTGGGAGGCAGAGGCAGGTAAGGCCACCCTAGTCTACAGAGCAAGTTCTAGAACAGTCAGGGTGATTCTGAGAACCCGTCTCAAAAAATCAAAACAAGCTGGGCAGCAGTGGTGCACCTCTTTAATCCTGACACTTGGGAGGCAGAGGCAGGCAGATCTCTGTGAATTCGAGGCCAGCCTGGTCTATAGAGTGAGTTCCAGGACAGCTAGGACTGTTACACAGAGAAACCCTGTCTCGGGGGAAAAAATCAAAACAAAACAAAGCAAAAAAAGCTTTCAAATACAGAAAACTAATAGAAAAATTAAAAACCTTTATGTATGTGAATTACTTTCCTTACCTATGTGAGGTAGCTTTATTTCTGCTGCTCATATTTGCACTAAGTACAAACACACACACACACACACACACACACACACACACACACACACACACGGCACATTTATGTTGGTAACCATCATTCTGCAAGTGTTTAAAACCACATCATGTCAAAAGTTCCATGATAATTCTTCTGCAGAAATAAAAGTATTCACCCTGAAGACATGAACTAGGCTCATCTTATTTCTGCTTAGGTCTCTGAACCTTTAACATACATATAGTATGTATCATCTGAGTGTAGAACACCCATTACTAAAATGACCAAATCTCAGTGGCAAACATTACTATTTGGAAAGTCATAGTTGTTTGGGGGTGGGGGTGGGTTCAAGACAGGGTTTCTCTGTGTAGCCTTAGCTGTTCTAGAACTCACTCTATAGACCAGGTTGGCTTTGAACTCACAGAGATCTGGCTGCCTCTGCCTCCTGAGTGCTGGGATTAAAGGCGGATAAAGGTGTACACTGTCACCACACAGCAGAAAGTCACAGATTAAAAAAAAAATATTTTTACATATGTCAGTATTTTGCCTGCATGCATGTGCATCACATGTGAGCAGTGCCCACAGAGGCTAGAACAGTGTTGGAGCCCCTGAAACTGAAGTTATAGACAGTTGTGAGCTTCCATGCAGGTGCTGGGATTGAACACAGGTACTCTGGCTGAAGAGCCAGTGCTCTTAACCATAGAGCCAACTCTCCAGCCCCAGTATAGAATTTTTACTGCACTATCTGATCTTAAAAGTTTCATGCTGGGTTCAACAGAGTAACAAAACAAGTTTAAAAAAAAGTTTCATGATAGCCTAAATCAGAGCCACTGCCCAATGTGTCTTTAGTTAAGTAAACTGGGGGGGAAAAAAAGCTATGTCAGCAAATTAATTCAAGCCATCATCTCATTAAAACATGAAAATGGCTTGGGCAGGTAGGGACAGACCTGGGTCCTCTGCAAGAGCAGCAAGAGTTCTTAACTGCTGCACTATTTCTCCAACTCTTCCCTTGTACACATTAAATACTGCTTTCTCTGTAACAGATTTAATACTGAAAAGCTAAAGGCTTGCTTTTCAGATGGAACTAAGTAGAATATGACTTTAAACACATTTACTATACAACTAAAAGCATTTTACCAGGAATTCATTTAGACATTCTGTTTATAAGAGACAATAGTCTTTGGGAAGAGAGCTCAGTTAGTAAGTACTTGCTATGCAAACATGAAGACCTGAGTCTGACGGAGAACCCACATAAAGCTGTGAGTGACATAACATCTTTAAGTCCTGGAGAGGTAGAGACAGACAGGGACGCACCAGCCAGTCAAGCTAACCTAACTGGCAAGCTCAGGCCTGAGAAAAGACATCTGAGGGTGGCTTCCATATATACCTACTCTCCTTCCTACATACCTACACACACACACACACACACACACACACACACACACACACACACACACACACACAGAGTCAGAGTCAGAGATTTTTCAAAAAGGACTCATGATTGTAATTCTTTTCTTCCTTTTGGTCCTTCTTTGAAAATCCCAGCACTCGGGAGGCTTCTCTGTGAGTTCAAAGCTAGCCTGGTCTACAAAGCAAGTTCCAGGAAAGGCGCAAAACTACACAGAGAAACCCTGTCTCGAAAAACCAAAAAAAAAAAAAAAAACAAAAAAAAAAAAAAAAAAAAAAAAAAACAAAAAAAAAAAAAAAAAAAGAAAAGAAAAGAAAGAAAAAAGAAAATCCCTGACTTAATGTTTGGAACTCATCAGATAAAATGACACAATACAAAGGCAAGATAAAAATATCAAGATATAGGCTGGGCAGTGATGGTACACTCCTTTAACCCCAGCACTCAGGAAGCAGAGGCAGGTGGATCTCTGTGAGTCTGAGGCCAGCCTGGCCTACAAAGCAAGTTCCAGGATAGCTAGGGCTGTTACACAGAGAAACTCTGTCTCAAAGAGACAAACAAAAAACAAAAAGAAAAACCAAGATATAACCCTGGTAATGTTAGCTATAACAGACAGAAACCTGGAAACCTGGGGATGACTAAAGAGATCACCATCTAAAGACTGTCTCAAGTAATTTTCAAGTACTTAAAGCAGCAAAAACTAGGACAGAAAATTGCTCCTATCTATCTGCTACTGACTAAAGCACCAAGAGCATAAAAACAGGAGGAAAAGCTTCCTGTCATTTCAGAGCTGAAGACAGTACAGAACTGTGAGAGTCGATTTTGCCACCCTCCTGGAGCTGGCAGGAAGAATCTCTAAGTCCATAGGTCTCCAAGAGGGGAGGGATCTTTGATGGCATCTAACAAGATTTCTTATTCAGTCCTATTATAGCCCAGCAAAGCCAGTTTCAGAGTTTCTTCAAGATAGACTTCAATGAATAAGAAACAGTTGCTGTTTTGCATATCATATATTTACATTGATTCATTTTTTAAATTTTTTTGGTTTTTCGAGACAGGGTTTCTCTGTGTTGTTTTGGTGCCTGTCCTGGATCTCACTTTGTAGACTAGGCTGGCCTCGAACTCACAGAGATCCGCCTGGCTCTGCCTCCCAAGTGCTGGGATTAAAGGCGTGTGCCACCACTGCCTGGCTCTAGGATTCATAACCATAGCAAAACTACAGTTATGAAGTAGCAATGAAATAATTTTATGATTGGGGGTCACTATAACATGAAGAACTGTATTATAAAAGGGTCGCTGCATTAGAAAGGCTAAGATCCATTGCCCTACAGAAACACCTACTTTAAGGCACAGACCACAGAAAGCTAAGCCAGGTTGTGGCATCTCAGTGACATTAGTATTTCAATAATTTCACACATACACAAAACCCTGTAGGTAGTAAAACATGAAAGTAATGCGTACAGCACTCAGCTCTGATCCTGCAATTACTCACTATTGTGTTTATATGATCACTTTAGTGTCTCACTATCAGCTGCTTGTATCACCTCAAATCCTTGTCACGCCACAATATCCAAAGCATAGTACCTGGAGGAAAAGCCTTTAGGAACTAATGAATTCATAAGGGAGGGACCCTCCTGGATGAAATTTATAACACTACCATGGGAGAACAGATAGAAGGCAGTTATGTGGGCACCAAGAAGGACCTTACTAACCCTCAAATCAGTCACCACCTCAATATTAAGAGATCCCAACTTTCAGAATTGTGAGAAATAAATTTCAGAAGTCACCCAGTCTGCAGTACTGTGTTACAGTGACCTGACCTGACTAAAACAGATAGTGTCATCAAGAAGCAGGGCATTGTACTGAATACCTAAAATGTGGCTGTGCCAGGAGCAGAGGCAGAAGAGGGTGAGCCAGCACTGCCACTGTAACCAAACACCCAAGAGAATCAACACATAATGAGGAAATGTGTATTTAGCGCGTAGTTTTGGAGGGTTCAGCCCAGATCCTCTGTGCCTGTGAACAGACCCACACTGGTGGAAGCACATGGCTGATGCTAACTGATTACATCCTGAGCAAAGAAGCAAGGAGAATACGGAGACTGCCAGGGTATCATTATCACCTTCAAAGTCTTCAAAGTCCTAAAGACCTGCCACCAGGTCCTAGAACCTCCCCAGACATCATCCTGGGGTTCAAGTCTTTAAGATGTGGAACTTTAAGAGGACATTCAAGTTCTAAACTATAGCAAATATTTCTGAGGTATGTGCATGCTACAAAAAGCCAGTGTTCCTGAGAAGAGACTGCTAAAGGCAATTCTGCGGAGTGTTCTAAAAGAAAAGAAAGAGGGACTGATGAGATGGCTCCAGCAGGTAAAGGTGATTTATCACTAATCCTGCTAACTTGAGCTCCATCCCGGGACCCATGCGGTAGAAAGATAGAACTGACTCCTAGAATTTGTCCTCTGACCTCCACAGATGAGCTGCGTAAAGTGTACACATGCATACACAGACACACACACACACACACACACACACACACACACACACACACACACACACACGGGGTAGAATAAATAAATGTAATAAAATTCAAAGAAAGGAAAGTCCTAAATCATCTATGTTCTGGAGAACATATGGACAGTCACGAAAAGGACAGTGAGGAAACATGGAAAGTAAAAGCCGCTGTCAGCGCAGACAGAAACAAAGAATCTGACTGGACTGGAACAAAGGTGATCCTGGTTATAAAGTGGCAAAAAAACGATGGGCTGAACTGTGTCCCCCACTTCAGTGTTCTGTGGGAGCAGTCTGTGAACTGCTGCTGCTGCTTCTTCTCCTTCTTTTTTTTTTTTTTTAAAGACGGTTTCTCCATGTAGCTTTGGTGCCTGTCTTGGATCTCGCTCGGTAGCCCAGGCTGGCCTTGAACTCATAGAGATTCACCTGGCTCTGCCTCCCAAGCACTGGGATTACAGGCGTGTGCCAGCACTGCCTGGCATGAACTGATTCTTAGCTAAGGTGACTTGACAGATCAGTGAGCTACAGCAATTTCTAAGTCCAGTGCTGAAGGAGCAGGTTTTCCTCTGACTGACGATAGTAAAAAGTAGGAAGAGAGAATGAAGACACAACTGTTTGGCCAAAAGGGATCAGAATTCAGTGGCTTTACAAAAGCCACTGCACTCTGCACTCATTACAAAAACCAATGGGGGTGGAGGAGGCACAGCCACAACAGCTCAACTCTAAACAGGCCAGGCAGCCTTGCCTCTTACATGCCTTCAGGTTTCTATTTATGTTTGGCTTTTAGGGCTATGTCTAATCTCCTACATAGTCTCATGTTCAATGAGCAGTAAAACTACCAGGCCCAACAGTAAGGGACCAGCAACAGAAGGGAACTGTGGGGAAACACTCTCTATGGGACCAAGCTTATTTAGAACAAAGACTAAATAACTCAGTAACAATACTTCAATGGGTGCTTAATTTATCTTAGTAAATTGCAAGATCACTTTTTCTTCCTCCCAATTCTTACAGTTAAAATATCCTTGAACATCTGGTATAGGCCAAAATGTAAGACCACTGAAGTCCCTCTTTCTCACTGACTGTAGTAGAAATCTGGGACAAAATGCAAAACACAATTAACTTAAGAGTTCTGAAAAGCTGATGGTAGTGGCTGACAGGAGCCAAATCTAAAGAAGCACCCTCACTGGGCTAGTTACACTTCCATTTTTTTATATTTTTTCTCTCAGATTTGACCTACGGCAGCTTCAGTATGGAAATGCAGTGAGATGTACTAAACTATGAAGGGATCCAGCTTCTGGTAGGGTAACTGGAAGATGAATTCTTAGAAACAGAGATGAGGGGCTGGCAAGATGGCTTAGAGAAAAAGTGAGACCTAAATTTGGATCCCCAGCACCCATGTTAAGAGTCTGGGCCGTGCCTCTGTAACCCTAATTCTTGGAGGACTAAGACAGGCAGAATCCAGGCACTCACTGGCAGCCAATTTGGCAGAAACAGAGAGCCCCAGATTCAGAGAGAGACTTCATCTTTTCTATTTTCTAAGACAGGTGCTCATGTAGCCCAGGCTGGTTTCTAACTTGATAGGTAGTCAAAGATGACCTTTAAACTTCTTTTTCTTTTCTTTTCTTTTTTGGTTTTGAGACAGGGTTTCTCTATGTTGTTTTGGTGCCTGTCCTGTAACTCGCTCTGTAGCCCAGGCTGGCCTCGGAACTCACAGAGATCCACCTGGCTCTGCCTTGCCTCACAAGCGTCGGGATTAAAGGCACACACCACCACCACCACCCAGCAACCTTTAAACTTCTGATCCTCCTGCCTGTATCTCCTGAATGCTGGGATTACAAGTGTCCATCACCATGCCTAGTTTACGAAGTGCTGGGAATTAAACCCAGGCAGGGGCTTTGTGGATGCTAGGTAAATATTCTTCCAAATGAGCCACATCCCCAGCCAGAGACCTTGTCTTAAAATAAGATGAAGTGGCTGAGGAAAACATTCTGATGTCAACTTCTGGCCTCATACACACTGCACCCTGGCTCAGGCAAGTACACATATCACACATCGACACAGGGCACGGGGGAGTGGAGGGGTGGTCACCAAAAACTTAAGTGAGAAAACCTGGTTTTGAGACAAAGCAACCAGCAAAAAAAAGTAATACAACACGAAGAAAGTAAGGTTATTTCTTCTCTATTCTTGTCCCTTTCATCAAGTTATCTTAAAAGGCAACCCTGACTACATGGAAGTATGGGGTAATGTTGGAAACAGCTAAGAGGAATCTCTTTCCAATTAAAAGGTAGAGAACAATGGCCTTTGGGAGTGGGGAGGTGAATGGATGAACAGATAAGACAATAAATAGTACTCCACAGTACAAACACCTAAAATTCCGTGTGTGAGCTAAGCCAAATCTCAGATTCACCTATGACCTGCGTGGGCACTGGCCATAAAGCAGCACAGTAATGGCTCTGATATAAACAAACTAGCAGCAGGATAACAAAGGCTTTGAAAAGCAAATCGACATCAGAACCACTAACAGAAAGAACTCAGTCTGAAAATAAGCAGGCTGAGGGCTAAAACTGTGAAACAAAGCAAAGCAAACTGATATTCTTCAGGAAATTTAATAAAGACCTAGAACCTCAAATGTTCAAGATGTCCAGGAAACAATCCAGTATTACTCAATACAAAAGAAATATGTGACTAATTTTCAAGAGAAAAGACGATAAACAAATGGAAAGTTCTGAGACGATCCAGATGTTGAAATGATCAAAGACTTTAAAAGTTACAGTCATGTTTCATGAGATTAACAACAAACTGAAATAAAAAGCCCTTCCCTCTTTTCCTTCCTTCCTTCTTTCTTTTGGTTTTTGAGACAGGTCTCACTATACAGGTCAGACCATCTTGAACTCACCATCCTCTTGCATCAAACTCCTAAGTACTAGGCATACAGACACATGTCACCATGCCTAGCACAAAAAGTTCTTAAGAGAGAAATGAACTATCATCAACAAACAAATGTAAATTCTAAAAATGAGGCCAGATGTGGTGGTGTATGCCTTAAATACTAGCACCCAGGAGGCAGGGGCAGGCAAATCTCCAAGTTTGAGGCCAGCCAGGGCTACATACTGAGATCCTGTTTCAATAAGCAAACAAGCAATCAAACAAACAAATAAATCTGAAAACGAAAAATATAGTACTTAAGACTTCAGATCACCCCTAGAAAGCAGAAGAGAACTTAATTGAATGAAGAAGTGCAGTTGAAAGAACTCCTAGATGTGCTGGACAATTATGCAGGGCCACAATGGCCCATCCCATTCCTTCCTGACCAATTAATGCCAGGGTGAAGCATGCAGGCTGAAATCACAGCTCCAGACATTTTCAAACATTTGTTATGAGACCAGGGAAACACCTGGCACAGCTGCCAAACACCAACCAGGTCTTGACGTGTTAAGCACAGAGACCAGCGTTTGAATATCTACATGGTCAGTTGGATTACATAATTTTATATTCTGTAAGAATGGTCTCCAGTTGTCAGAGCTGTCGTATGTACTCAACAGTGACATCAAGGTTCAAAGCAAGGCTTAGATAGAAATCTTGGGGGTTCACCTTTGAGTTTGAGGTTAACCTGGTCTACTGAGCAAGTTCCAGGACAGCCAGGGCTACACAGAGGAAACTGTCTTGAAACAAAACAAACAAAAACAAACAAACTCTTGGGGGTTCTTTTTGCCTTACACTCCAGAGTTCCATCTTTTTTTTTTTTTAATTCTATTTATTTTTTTATTTTATGTGCATTAGTGTTTCGCCTGCATACATGTCTGTGTGAGGTTGTCAGGTCCCCTAGAATTTGAGTTACAGACAGTTGTGAGCTGTCATGTGGGTGCTGGGAATTGAACCCAGGTCCTTTGGAAGAGCAGTCAGTGCTCTTAACTGCTGAGCCACCCCTCCAGCTCCCCAGAGTTCCATCTAAATAAAATCATGAAAGCATATGGGGAGAGATGCATAAATATCAGATGAACATTAAGAAAACATAAGAACTCTTCAAGATGTACTTTGTTGGTTTCCTCTGGCTAATAAGAAAGTCCTGTTTCCTGATGAGGTGTCTACTAGGACTGACCTGAAGCTTTTGGTAAACTAGACCTGTATAAATAACACTGTCTGTACCAGGAAGTGTAAAATGAGACAAGGAGAAACAGTTGAGGGAAAATGTCCACCTGACAACCTGTGCAGACTTGCCTGGTTCTCTTCCCCAACACCACTCCCTGTCCCTTCTGCCTTTTCATCTCACCATGACAAGAAGTCCAGAAAGCCATCAACCTTTAGTATCCCCTGCAGCACTCCATTGACTGAAAGGCACTGTCCTGCAGATGTTGATGTTTCCTGGACCTAGAGCTAGTACACTGTCAGCAGTAAGCCAGTTTCCTAGTGATTAGGAAGTCTTTGCCCTTGGCCTCAAAAACAGACCCTGATGGTAGAGAGCTACTGGAACACTCCTGAGGAGTGTAGGCAGGTTGTAGACATCCTGTGGAGTGATCTCATGGCTATGGAGAGCTTCCAGATCAACACTATTTGAGAAGTTTGTTGCTTTAGGCCTAAGGTGATGGAACAGTTAGTCAAATACAAGCTGCAAGCCCTGAACCAAGCTATGCATTCTGCCACAACCACAAGGTATTAGTCATCTTCTCTGCCTCCAGTTACTGTTTGTCAGTAACAGAAGAGCCTGCATCAAACTGGGGTCAGCACAAATCATGGAACATCATCAAACCAGCAAGGCAACCCATAGAGTGAGGCAAAGGATTAGCAAGGAAGAGCAATTAGTTAAGAGCTCCATGAGAAGTTACCTGCTCATTCCTCACACCTCTTTGGTACTTAGGAGGAGAAAACTGATTTGATCACACCATATTTGAGCAGGCAGCCACTGTGGAGTTTACTACTACGGTGGATGCTAAGGTCACAGCTGGTGAACAGCTCAGCAGACACGCAACAACACAAGTCCTGGCTGGAGGACTTGGCCACAGAACCACTGATTCAGAAGAATATACAGTCCAGTTGGAGGAAGGAGGGCACTATTAAAAAAAAAAAAAAAAAAAAAAAAAAACTAATCTGAATTATTTTTTGGATCAAAGACAGCAATCATCCAGGGTTCACATCTCATTGGATGAATCTGGGGAGCCTTGGGAGACATTCAGCTCTCCTGTGAATACTGGCATTACATAACACTACATCTGTGACCTTGTCCAAAACATCAATTCCAACAAGGATGGCCACACTGACACCAATAAATTCCTTGAGACACTGTGTGGAGCAGTTCTGTTCAGAAGGGAATGCCTCAGCTTACGCACAATTTACAGAAGCCCAGAGCTGCAGTTTCCAGGCACTATGAGAGAACTTGGTTTTTATTGCCCATGGTACCTACTTGTGTAAGCAAGGTAAGTTTACTGCTTCTAAAACTTCTAGAACTTTACACTCAGACCTTGCCTATCATGCATCAGAATCATTGTGTATCTGGGTGTACGTGTGTGTGTGACACAGGTGCCACCATCTCAGTCCTCACAAAATATACTTCAGTTACTTTTAAATTCTGAAATTTACTTCTAGTTAAGAACTGATAATTCGGGCTGAAGAGATGGCTCAGTGGTTAAAAGCACTGGCTGTTCTTCCAGAGGTCCTGAGTTCAATTCCCAGCAACCACATGGTGGCTCATAACCATCTGTAATGAGAACTGGTGCCCTCTTCTGGCCGGCAGGCAGAACGCTGTATACAAAATAAATAAATCTGGGGGAAAAAAAAAGTTACTGATAATTCAAACACCTTCCTGTTTTCATTCTTATCTTTGTTTTAAAAACATGTTAGCACATGCTAAGTAATATTTAAATTATCACATAAAGTAGAAAACAAACTACTAGAAGAGGTTTAAAGGTATCGGGAACAAGAGAAGTTGATGGATGACTGGGCATGGTGGTAGACACCTTTAATGGCAACACTTTGGAAGCACACACACAGGTGGATCCTTGTGAAGCCAGCCTGCTCTACACATTGAGTTCCAGGCTAGCCAGAGCTACAGAGTGAGATCCTGACAATAGATTAGATTAAATTAATAGATAGATAGATAGATAGATAGATAGATAGATAGATAGATAGAAGAGTTGATGGAGGGACCATTAAGATGGCTCAGCAAGTAAAAACACTTGCTGCCAAGCTTAACAATCTGAGTTTGATCTCCAGAACCTATGTGAAGATGGATAGAGAGAAACAACTCCAAAATGCTGTCCTCTGCCTTCTATACATGTGCTATGGTAACACACACACACCCCCAAAAAACTTTAAGGCC
Organism: Peromyscus leucopus; assembly: GCF_004664715.2. Lineage (NCBI taxonomy): Eukaryota > Metazoa > Chordata > Mammalia > Rodentia > Cricetidae > Peromyscus > Peromyscus leucopus. Next base: position 5,805,463 of record NC_051086.1, read on the forward strand.
TGGGGTCATGCCATAGTTCAGGGGTAGAAAGCACTTCTAACATGACAAGGCCCTAGATTTGAGCCACAGCACAGGGGATGGAGAAAGAGTCCGAATGTATTGCACCAGAAATTCAGATAGAGAGGATGACACTAGTATTTAAAAGTGTGAGACACATTTAGTTTCAAAAGGCTCAGTGAACCCCAAAGGAAAAGCTAAAAAAATCCCAAGTAGGGCTCAGGAGATGCTGAGCAACTAAGAGCATTAGCTGCTTTCCAGAACACTACATGGTGTTTCACAAACATATGCAGCATCACTCCTAGGGGATGGCACCCTCTCCTGGCCTCCATGAGCACTAGGTACGCATGTGGTTGATGCACAGACACACATACACACAAATGAATAGATACATTTAAAAAAAAATCACAAACACACACACAGCATAATCAAACTTCTGAAAATCAAAACTGAAGAGCTCTTGAAGTAATTAGAGCAAAGTCATGTATTAACAATACTGAATGATGACTCAAGGGACAGTGGACTTCATTGAGAAACTAGAGGTTAGAAGGTAAGACACTGTTAACAGCTAAGTATCCAACTGTCAACCTCAAATTCTGTATCCAATAAAATTACGTCCCAGGCTGAACAACAAAATGATAGACAACTAGGAGAATTTATTACCAAAAGAGATGCAAAACAAAACAATAAAAAAATGTTAAAGAAAGTTCTGACAACTGATGGACAATGACAGCGAGGGTTCAGAAATAAAGGAGAGTAGCTAAAACCAAATTATATGAGAAAGTAAGAATGAATTTTCTCCTTTGGCTCTTAAAATAGATTATGACTACAAAAAGCAAAACTAACAGTGCCCTGTAAGTCATGATGGATGAGCAGCCAGTGTCCCTGCGACGGGATATCAAAGTGGTGATGAGCTCCTTAAAAGGTGGGGTCACTGCAAAGTGGTCAGGGCACTGAGGGTAATGCCCTTTCTTCTCCAAGTTGGTTCTGGTCAGTGTTTTGTCACAGCAGCAAACAGCAAACTAGGACAACACACAATCAATCAACAAGCTGGCAACCCCACCAGAGATATAATGCCCTCTTCTGGCCTCCAAGTGTGAATAACACACACACACACACACACCACACACACACAGAGAGAGAGAGAGAGAGAGAGAGAGAGAGAGAGAGAGAGAGAGAGAGAGAGAGAGAGAGAGAGAAACTTTTAAAAAAGTTAAATGGACTGACAAGAAGGCTTAGCACTAACAAGTGACCAAGGCTAATAAGCTAAGTTTGATTTCGAGAACCAATTCCTGCAAGAAGTCCTTTGACCTACAAGTGCACCATGATGGCACACACACACACACACTAAATAATTGACTACAGTTTTTTTTTAAAATGGGGGAGGGCAATGCAAGAAATGTTTATGGCTTAAAGAAACAAGTAAGAATGAAGTAAATTGTGATAATGCACACGGTCTACAAGAATCTCCTGTAAATATGCTGACACAGAAAGGCTAAGAGTAAAAGGACAGAATGCAAACACGAGGGAGAAGAGTGTAAGTGGCTATATGAATAGCTGAAGTAGATCTTAAAGCAAGGGAGCACTCCAGAGATAAATGTTGAGTCTATTCATCAAGAACACAAGCAGTCATAAATACATCTGCATGGAAAAGCCAGCAGAACTAAAGTAGGAACAGATCATTCCACAGTCACACTTAGAGACCAGTAACATAGGAACATTATTAACCAACATGATGGAGCATTCCACAAAACTACAAAACAAGAGTTCTTTTTGGTTATGGGGCTTGGGGATTTTTGTTTGTTGAGAAAGGCAGGGTCTCACACAGCCCAGGCTGGCTTCAAATTCACTGTGCAGAAGAGAATAACCTTGAATTCCAGACCTTCCTCCTGTCTCTACTTCCCAAGAGCTGGGATTTTAAGTATGCATACCACCATGTCCAACAGAACCTAAATTCCTATCACATGGGCATAGACTCACCAACACAGATCCCTCCCTGAGTCAAACACTAAGGTGTAAACCACACAATATACACGTTCTACAACCAAAACAAAATTGTTAGACATTGATAATGACAGTATCTGGAACTGGGCATATACCTGTAGCCCCAGCATTTGGGAAGCAAAAGCAGAAGCAGCCTTGGGTACATACCAAGTTCAAGACCAGTCTAGGCTACATGAGATCCTGTCTAAAGAAAGAAAGAAAAAGAATGAAAGAGAGAAAGAGAGAGAGAGAGAGAGAGAGAGAGAGAGAGAGAGAGAGAAAGAAAGAAAGAAAGAAAGAAAGAAAGAAAGAAAGAAAGAAAGAAAGAAAGAGAGAGAGAAAAGAAAAGAAAAGAAATAAAGTTACCTGGAAAAGCTCCAAATACATTATAAACCACAGCTTGAAAGAAAATTTTAAAATGTGTGGGAAGGAATGAAGATGAAAATACAATAGACCAAAAATGTAGGTATGCTCTCCAAAACACTATTAGTGTCAAATTAGTAACAGAGCCTAAGTCTAGGTATATAACTCAGAGGTAGAACATTTGCCTTCATGCACAAGAGTATAGATAAGAAAGGAAAAGAAAAAAAATAACAGAAAAATTTAACAAATTAAATTGAAAGCAAGCTTAAAGAAGAAAGTATTAAAGAACAGAAATCAGAAAATCAATAGAAGAAAAATCAATAAAACCAAAAGCTAATTCTTTGAAAATATTTATAGAGTCAACAAATTGCTGGGCTGACCAAGACAAAAACTGCCAGTATTAGGAATATGTTACATGTGGTGTCACTATAGATCCTATAGAAATGAAAGGACATAATTCAGTGCTAAAACACTTTCCTGGCACTAGCCACAAAAGCCTTCAGTTCTATCCCTCAGCACTATGCAAGAGGCCTTGGCTTGATCCCTAGCAGGCCCCCACATATTCGTGTGTGTGTGTGCGCGCGCGCGCGCGCTCTCGCATGCATGTGGAAACCAGAGACAGGCATGACTTTCTTAGGTTACTCTCCACCTTATTTTTTTGAGATAGGATCTTACACTAAGCCTGGAGCTCAATGACACAGCTAAGTTTGCCCAGTGAGCTTGGGATCTCCCTCTTTGCCTCCTCAGCAACGGAACACAGATGTGTACTGCATTCCTGGCTTTTTTCATGGGTGCTGGAAGTGTGAACACAGACCCTCGTGCTTACATAGAAGCACTTTACTAACTAAACCATCTTGCCAGTCCTTTCTCAATTTTTCTTCTTTGAGATAGTCTCAAACTCTAGTTTGTGCTGGCCTAGAACTCATTACAAAACCTAGGCCAGCATTGATCAAAGCAATCCTTCTGCCTCAGTCACTTAAAGTGCTTGAATTACAGGTCTGAACGAGCTACCACATCCAGATTAAATTCTTAATATATAAATATTTATAGGCGGGCCAGAGAGATGGCTCAGAGGTTAAGAGCACTGACTGCTCTTACAGAGGTTCTAAGTTCAATTCCCAGCAACCACATGGTGGCTCATAGCCATCTATAATGAGATCTGATGCCCTCTTCTGGCCTGCAGGCATACATGCAGATAGAGCACTCATACGTTTAAAATAAAATAAGCAAGTAAATATAGGCATACAGATGTACAACTATACCTATTTCTATGTAGAATTTCCCTCTCCCTCTCCCTCCCCCTCTATCTCCCTTCCCCTCTATCTCTCTGTCTCTCTGTCTCTCTGTTTTCAAGACAGGGTCTCTGTGTAGCTTTGGAGCCTGTCCTGGCACTCACTCTGTAGACCCGGCTGGCCTCAAACTCAGAGATCTGCCTGCCTCTGCCTCCCAAGCGCTTGGATTAAAGGCATGCACCATCATCACCCAGCTCAACTTTGTCTCTTTGTAAGAAAGAAATCATGCCAATCCCTCACTGTCACTCTCAGAAAACAAGCAAGAAACCTTTCCAACTCAATTTCTAAGGCCAGCATTACACTAACAACATAAAGCAAATGTTATAACTATAGATAATACCTCACAAACAGATTCAATAAGAAAATAAAAGCCTTGTCAGATATACGGAAGCTGAGAGGCCTTACTACCACAGATCTACAGCACTAAACTGAAGGAAACAGATGTCGGACTCCACAAATGAGTGCAGAGCATGGTAAGTAGTTAATGATGTAAGTACATTTACAAGGTGTTTTAAATCATCATCTAGAGACTACAGAAGTGATTAGGCAGTAAAGAGCACTGGCTGCTCTTGAGAAGGACTCTGGTTCGGCAGTACTTCAGTAGCTTACAACTGTTGAGTTGCCTGTAACTCCAGTTACAGAGGATCTGACACCCTCTCCTGGTCTCCATGGGCACTGGACCATACATAACATACATGCAGACAAACACTCATCATCATAAAACAAAAATAAATAAATAAATGAGTATCTAAATCTCCTTAGAGCATAATTAAGTGCTATTAGGAAAACAAAGGGCCTTCCAGAAATCCCCTGCTTCACAAACGCAATGAAGACACTGGAAAAGCTGTCAAAATAAACCAGTACTAGCAGATCAGCCAGAGGCTTGTAACACATTTTTTCTTTCTTAACAGAACAGCTGAGTCAGTGGGCGCTGTGGTACTTGTTCCATGCCCTTGACTGCATCTTCTCACTCACTGCATCAAGACTAGGGTAACAGGTGTGAACCACAAGACTAAACTTCTTTCTAAACCCTACTTGCAGAATTGGCATTATTTAGCCAATCTGGAAGTTCTCTGGAAAATGCCTCTCATGAAACTTCATTAGTGTCTTCCCTGAGATCTCTCCTATGTGAACACTTTTTTTCTGGAAATACTTGTCAAAAATAAGCAGAAGCTAAAAGTACAACTCAGTGGTAAAGCACCTCCCTCACGTGTGAAGTCTTGGGTTTGGAAATAAAAATGCCAACAGTTGTTTAACATTGCACCTGTTGGAGACAGTGAGGCATTTAGGTCAAAGAAACCAGTTGCCAGGCATGATGGTGTACATCTGTAATCCCTGCATTCAACTGTGTGAGGCAGGATGACAGTGAGTTTGAGGCCTGCTTGGGCTTTGCACAGCCAGACTGTTTTCAAACAATAAAAACACAACACAACAACAAAACCAAATTAACTAACAATAGGGAATGATATGTCCAGCCAACCTAAACCTCTATGTGGGACTCTAAAAGGCCAAACACAGTGCACACCTAGGACAGACACTCAAAGATCAGAGAAAGTTGTAAGCCCCTATCTCTGATGGCATTAAGGCTCAAAGAAAGTAGGAATTAAGGTCTAAGGAGTTCTAAATTACCAGAATTTAAAAGGCTGTAGCTCAATAATAACCCAAAGCCTTTCATTAAATGAGAGAAAAAGAATGGTAGACTTACTGGTTTCTGCTGTTCCAGAACCACCCAATTACCACATGTGAACTGGCCTGATCTTTAACTATATGGAGACAGATGCCAATAGACATCCCTAGCAAGATGAACGCCTAGAAGGTAAACAATAACCTAACATGTCCATCCCAGAAGGTACCATTGGTGTGTCTCTATCAGCACTTAGATCCCGGGCAAGAGAAGTGTGACCATCCAGCACATGTTGAATAATAAGAGGGTGGGAAATACCCTGCCCCCCCAAAACAAAACAAAACAAAACAACAAGCCATGCTGCGGGCTGGGGAAAATGCAAAGAAGGGCTGACACCTACTGGTGAATGAGCACAAACTCAACCCAAAAGGTACTTGAACTCCACTAGGACACTAGAAATCCACAAAGAGTCTGAACTTGAACTGAGACTGCAAATTGCACTTCCTCCACCAGCACAGTTCCCTACATGGAGCATAACAGGGAGGGAGAGGAAAGATTACTTCCCTCTGTGATGTTTTCTGCTTGGATGATATAGTACTACCTATTCTTGCTCAGACTCTGCCCCTTCCATTCCTGACTTTAGTAGTTCCCATCAGAATCTAGTACACAGGTTTTTATAATCCATCAGTTATTGCAGGTAAGGTGACTTTTTAACTGTCACAGTATTTGCTCAGTGGGCCCAAATCCACTGCTATAAGTTAATTTTCTATTCTCAGAGTGGTGGTGGAGGTATGCCCTGCTCCCTGAGCATATAAACTGAGGATCTATCTATTGAATACATGCCCAGCCTACTGGGCCCCAAGGTCAAGGAACTGCAAAAACTTCAATTCAAAAAATACTGCTGATATAAAAACAAACTGAAACTTGAGAAGTAAAAAACTCACCAACAAATTTGAAACAGAAAACTTCACCAACAAAATAGATCAAGGAAAAGACAAAATGTAAGGGGGTAGAAGACAAGCTAGATATCTGTGGTTCTCAACCTGTGGGTCTTGATCCCTTGGTGGGGGTCAAATATCAGACATCCTATATAACGGATATTTATACTCTGAATCATAACAGTAGCAAAATTAGTTATAAAGTAGCAACAAAATAATTTTATGGTTGGGGATCACCACAACATCAAGAACCATAATTACATGAAATACAAGTATTAAAAATTCCAAATTATAGCTGGGCGGTGGTGGCGCACGCCTTTAATACCAGCATGGGGGGGGGGGGGGAGCCAGGCGGATCTCTGTGAGTTCAAGGCCAGCCTGGGCTACCCAGTGAGCTCCAGGAAAGGCGCAAAGCTACACAGAGAAACCCTGTCTCAAAAAAAAAAAAAAAAAAAAAAAATCCAAATTATAACCACCAGGTGGTGGTGGCACACACCTTTAATTCCAGCACTCAGGAGTCAGAGGCAATCAGATCTCCAAGTGCTAAGCCAGCCTGGTCTACAGGTCAAGTTCCAGGGCAGTCAGGGCTACACAGAGAAACCCTGTCTCAAAAAACAAAATATCCAAATTATACATCCAAGATAGCCATAATCTTCCTATAATGTCCACAAGAAGCACACTTTTTATTTATGTATGAAAACAGAAGATGGAAACTATATAATACATAAAGTAGTCAAATGAAGGATACAACACCTACATTTACAGCAGATCAAAATACTTTAAGGCAAATTTTTACTAAAAAGTAAAAAAATAGGGTTGAAGAGATGGCTCAGCGGTTAAGAGCACTGGCTGTTCTTCCAGAGGACCTGAGTTCAATTCCCAGCAACCACATGGTGGCTCACAACCATCCGTAATGAGATCTGGTGCCCTCTTCTGGCCTGCAAGCACACATGTAGGCAGAACACTGTATACATAATAAATAAATCTTAAAAAAAAAAAAAAAAAAAAGCTGGGTATTGGTATCCCATGCCTTTAATCCCACCTGCAGAGGCAGGTGGATCTCTGTGAGTTCAAGGCCAACCTGGTCTACAAAGAGAGTTCCAGGACAGCCAGAGTTGTTACACAGAGAAACCTTGCCTCGAAAAGCAGCAGCAGCAACAACAACAAAAAGATAAGTAAAAAAAAAAACAGTGATATATTTGAAGGGGAAAATGTTGTTTTCCCTTGTTTTTTGAGACACGGTCTCCCTAGGCAGCTCTGGCTGGCCTAATATCACTAGTTAGCCCAGGCTGGCCTCAAACTTGTGATGATCCTCCTGTTCTGCCTCTAGTCCTTAGGATTACAGATGAGAGTCAGTGCACCTGCTTACTGGAGAAATAATTTTATAAAAGGGCTGTAGGCTTCAATACTCAATTCTTTTGGGGGTGGTGCTGGGGGGATGGGTCTCACTATGTAGCTATGGCCGTTCTGAAACTCATTATGTAGACCAGGCTGGTCTTGAACTCAGAGATCTGCCTGTCTCTGCCTCATGAGTGCTGGGATTAAAGGCATGCACCACCATGCCTGGCTATTCCTCTATTCTTAATAATGTTTTAATAAAACATCGAAACAGTATTTACCAATAAGGAAATAGAAACTAACCATCATAAACTGACAAGACCTAAATAAAAGACACATAGCACATTCTATCACACAACAAAATAAGTGTTTTTAGTCTACTCACTGAAATATTCCAGCATGAATGACCTCAGTAAGCCACATTTATAGAATAAGAATCAAGAAGAGAAGGATAACTGAAGAACTTGTAAACACAAAAATCAAACATACCGAGGCTACAGCCATGGCTCAGCAGTTAAGAGCACTTGCAGTTCTTGCAAGAGGACCTAGGTTCGCCTCTCAGCACTCACACGTCAGCCCACAACCATGTGCAACTCTAGTTCCAGGGGACCCAATAATCTTTTCTAGCCTCTGAGGGCACTGCATGCATGTGGTACTTACATTTCATGTAGGAAACCATCTATACACATAAAAATAAAATCTTTTAAACAATTAAATATACAATTACATGAATCCATTTTGTTACCATAATAAAACACCTGGGGCAAACTTATAAGCTTATTTACCCTGGAATGGTAACTTATGCCTGTAAATTCAGGAGGCAGAGGCAAGAGGATCACCACAAGTTCAAGGCTAGCCTAGTTTACCTAGTGAGTTTCAGACTAGCCTGGGCTACATAATAGCATTGCCTCAAAAGGGGAAAAAAAGTTTATTTAGCACAGCACTGGTATCACAGCTTTTAAGTGTCAATAGCAGGATCACATAAAAGAGGAGATCATACTGAAAACAAGCCAGAAAACATGCCCAGGGCCAGCAATCCTAACAATTCACTTAGAGGATTTGTTTGGGAAACTACATTCCCTTTCTAGGGCACAACCACCCTCAAATGACCCCCTAGTATACCCCACCTTTTGAAAGTCCTACCAAACTCAGAACTAAACTCTTAACACAGAAACCCTTGTGTGAAACCGTACCCCAAACCACAGCAACAACAGGTAAAATGGGGAAAATAAGAAGATGCATGGAGATGAGTGGAAATCAAAACACAGTAACAGTAAAACAGTTTCAAGGAGCTCTAAGATGGTTCAGCAGGTGAAGTCACTTGCTGCCAAGACTGACAATCCGACTTTGACTCCCAGAAACCACATGGTGGAAGGAAAAAACCAATGCCCTTTTCTGACCTCTATGGGCTCCTCCCGCACATATGCAGTGCACATAAACTCACACAGGCTCACACATATACACATAAATAGATAAATCTTTTCTAAAAGATGACCTGTGAACTTTCAATAATCCCTTAGCTGTAGACTGAAATAGTGACTTGGGAAACTCATGTCTCACTCTGAAAAGTTCTGAGTGTGCCTTCTCTGAACCACCCTAAGCTCTTCAGGAATAAGCAGGATGCTCCAAAAGGAACGTCCTTAGTGCTCTAGTTGTTACATCATGGGTAAGTAAGTAGTGGCTTGCCACAAATTTTTTGTTTTCTTGAAAAAAGGAATAGCCAACAGAGAATACTTTCCAAGCAGAATGCTATTACCACCTCACTAAATCCCATGATAACCTTACTGTAATTTCCATTTAAAAATGAGTGAACATGCTGGGTGGTGGTGGTGCATGCCTTTTAACCCCAGCACTTAGGAGGTAGAGGCAGGCAGATCTCTGAGTTTGAGGCCAGCCAGCCTGGTCTACAGAGAGAAACCCTGTCTCGAAAACAAACAAAACAAACAAAAAATTGACCATAAAAAAAAAAAAAGAAAACATATTACTGAGAGATAACTAACTTTGGGAAGAATTTAAAGATACAAAGGACTTGGACAGGGGTGAAAAGAACAAAGACATTTTACAGGATTGTTACCAGTATTTAATATAGTTGTTACTTTCCTTGTGACTATGACAAAGTACCCAACAGCTTTTTTTTTTAATTTTTTTTCAAAGATTTACTTATTTATTATGTATACAGAAGAGGGCGCCAGATCTCATTACAGATGGTTGTGAGCCACCATGTGGTTGCTGGAATTGAACTCAGGACCTCTGGAAGAGCAGTCAGTGAGCCATCTCTCCAGCCCCGCCTGACAGCTTCTTAAGAGAAGTGGTCTGTTCAGGTTCAGCGTCTGGGTCTATCAATCATGAGAAGGAACACATGGCTGTTGGGGAGGCTGGTGCTTGCAGAGAGGGCTTATAATTTTTGAAAATTAAGGTGCAGAGAGACCAGTCTGGATCTGATGGCTCATGTCTGTAATCCTAGCACTTGGGAGGCTGAGGCAGGAAGACTGCCATGAATCGAGGCTAGTCTGGGCTACATAATAAGTTTCAGGTCACCCCTGAGGAACAGTATGGAAATCCTGTCTCAAAAAAGAATAAGGAAGAGGAAGAAGAGGAGTAGCAGACACAAGAAATGGAGCTAAGTTATAACACTTAAAGTCCCCTGCCCTGTGACCCACCTCTGCAAGTCAGGCTCCACAAACCCCCAAGCAACACCGCCAAGTGGGTAGAAGGTAATCAAATATATGAACCTGTAGGAACATTACATCTTCAATCACAATACTATCTTTGTTGATTTCAAACTGGCAATCCTCCTATCTCAGCCTCTTGAGTGCTAGATGCTAGTGCTAGTATATGAAGTAGTGTTTTCAAACTATTAGAACAGTGCCCAACACATAAAAAGCAACACGTAAATGTCCATCAAACTTTTTTAGACTATGCATACATGTGTGTACAGGATGGAGAACAACCTTAATTGTCCTCCTCAGGAACATGTTCATCTCTGAAATGATCTCTTATTCTGAGGCTGACCAACTAGGCTAGACCAGGTAGCCTATCAGGTCCCAGGGGTTCTCCTATCTCCATCTCTCCAGTTAAATCACAAGAAAGCACTACATGGACAGCATTTTTATACATTTTGGAATTGAATTTAGATCCTCACGCTTACAAGAAAAGCACTTTACTGACTGAGCCGTACTCCCAACAGCCCCACTAAATTTTAAGAATTTTTAAAAACCATACAGCTAAATGAGATTGACTCAATCCAACTGAGTTCCAAAGTTCTAGTTTGTTAGATTATTTTGCCTCACACTTACAGGTATTATGAGAATAAATGTCCCACAGACTTAGACAACTTAGGTAAACCCGCATTATCAATTCACCTGCAAGAAAGATCTGAGAAATCAGATAGCAACTGATGCTAAGGATGGTACAGGAAACTAGAAATGATCTAACCACAAACTGCAGCCCAAACAGCTCATGCCAATTACCAAGAACATGTTAGTGGCTTATACTGAGCCCACCAAGGAAGAAAATTCTGTTTCCTAAGATAAACATTGCAAGTTTACAAAGCTCTTCAATCTGAAACTCTTCCTATGTTTGAAGAATTCCAATGTCCATTAGAGTCCTAACAAAAACACAGGTAAATACATTTACTTGATGTTGTATTCACTTGTCAGACCTTCTGAAATGGGTTTCTAAGTGCAGTGGTAGAATGCTTGCTTAGCAAATAGAAGGCCTTGTGTCAGATCCCCCAAGATGTAAAATAAATCTCGAAGATGACAATAGAGCATTAGCCTTAAGTTCCTATATAAAGCAGGCAAAGAGGTTACAGGTAATTTATCTATATAATATACATTATATGCATTCTACATGTATGTGTATACACACAGCATGTTTTATATATAAATATATATGGAATCAGTTTCAATTATTCTTTATCTAAAAGGAAAAATGATCTTACAAGTAGTTCAGTGTGAATATCTTATCCAGTATTGATTTAATTTAGGAACATTACAATATGCTTTTAGGCTGTATCAAGAATAAATGCAAAGACATCATTAATCAATACTTTCCTATTAAAAATTTATAGCATTCAGGCTGGCAAGATGATTCAGCCGGTAAAGCGCTTGCCATGCAAGCCTGACAACCTAAATTCAATCTCTAGAACCCACATAAAGGTAGAAAGAGAACGGACTCCATGAAGTTGTTCTCTGACCTCCACATGAGTGCTGTAGCACATACACGCCCTACACACATTATATACACAAAATAAAAATAAAATTAAAATTTTGTAATACGTAGCATTCTAAAATTCCCTATAAAAACATACCAAATGCTTTATATTTCCTACTTATTACTAAATCAGAACCCTGTACAGAAAATGGATTTTGTTCTTCATCCTAATTTTCTCCCTAAATATTTTATTTGAAAATTTATCTTTCTTTGTATGTTGATAAATGGTGAAATGTCCTACATCTAACACTTCTAGTATTCATTCTTGTCCCAAGCTTTATAGTCTACTTCCACCACCAAAGTACAAATTATGTCACTATCATTTCTTTCTTGGAATGATGAAGGATCATATACTAGGAAGGTTATTCTCAGTTATTTATTTGCTTTATTCAAATTATAACATAACTCTTGCCAGTACCTTTAGTGCTGGTATGTAGAAAGCAAAGAGACACATGATTCCATTTCCTACCCCAACAACAGCTCTAGTGTATAAGTCTCCTAGCTTCAAACACTTTTTAAAGATTTCCTTGTATTTTATGTATGAGTGTTTTACTGCATGTGTGTATGTGCACTATGTGCATTTCTGGTGTCCAAGGAAGCTACAGAGAGTACTGGGTCCCCTGGAACTGGGTTACAGATGTGTAACTGTGTAGTTATAGCTGTGAGCTGCTATGTAGGTGCTGGGAACTGAACCCAACTCCCTTGCAAGAGCAGCCAGTGCTAACTGCTGAGCCATCCATCCAGTCCCTGCTTCATCTCATTCCATTAAGAGATGAGCTACTCTTCCCATACAGAGCTCCTGAAAGAGCTTACCCCCTTACTTGATGCTTATTCATGGCCCTAAGCAGCCAGTTTCTTAGGTTCCTTTTCACTGTGACATTCTGTTACATGTAATGATACACATCAACCCTTCATTTTGAAATTAGGAAAATGTAAAGTATATAAAACCTGCTCTGAGTCACTGAGGAAGTCATCTACCTGAGGCATGATGTAACCACTACAAAAACAAAGGAGGAAAAACTAGATTCGCAGCATAAGGTTTGTCCAATTGGCCTACATATTAATTTCTGGCAGTGTAAGCAGTAATAACCACACACTTCGAAGCTTCCTAATGAACATCAGGTGAAATATAATTCCAGGGTAGTCTCCAGGCATGGCACATGCTTCAACAGCTTGAGAGGTGAGGGCAAGATGATCAGGAGTTCAAGATCATCTTCAGCAACCGCATGAGTTCTAATCTAAGTCAATCTGGGATACATGAGACCCCTGTCTGAAAAGAAAAAAATAAAAAGAAAAAGGAAAATAAACAATAATAAAAATTTTCTAGGAAACTGTCTCAGGGAGAAACTAATTGGTGATTGCCATATAAAGCATAAGCTATGACATCACAGGATCAATAGCCCGTACTCCTACATGAGACACTCCAGTAAGCAGGATAAGTCAACTGTGACTTCAGAAGGCTCCTAATGTCCACATGCCCAGGTGATGGTGTAGAGGCTTCCAACACATCTCCTACAACTTCTCCCTTAGCACACAACCACTTCTTGAGATCCCATTGCTCTATGAAAAGAGGTAAGTCAGTCTTGAAGACTCTCTTCAGATTAAACAAGGCCTTAAGGACTAAACAATACCCAAAGGATCTTACGGAAATTTAGACCCTTCAACAGTTCAAGACAAATGTGAATCAACTGGGTTAAGTTGGAAACATTCCATGGGTGACAGTAGGAGGCAGATATAGTAAGAAAAATACTTGAGTAAAGCAGATGAAGATTAGAACTGCTTTCTGTGTGATCCAGTTATGTACTTAGGATCTCAGCTCAAAATTAATCTTTTTAGCCGGGCGTTGGTGGCGCAAGCCTTTAATCCCAGCACTCGGGAGGCAGAGGCAGGCGGATCTCTGTGAGTTCGAGGCCAGCCTGGGCTACCAAGTGAGCTCCAGGAAAGGCGCAAAGCTACACAGAGAAACCCTGTCTCGAAAAACCAAAAAAAAAAAAAAAATCTTTTAAAATGAAGTCTCATGTAGCCCAGGTTAGCCTCCAATTATGTAAACAAAGTTGGCCTCAAACTCCTGATTTTTCTGCTCCTACCACACTCAAGCACTGTGATTATAGGCATGTACCACTGTACTTGCTCAGTTCAAATTTTATTTTGAAAATTGTATTAGTTAATTTGTTCAAAGAGAGGAGCATGCCACAATTTGTGTGTGAAGGTCATGGGACAACTTGAGGCAATCAGTTCTCTCCTTCTACGATGTGCGTCTCTGAGATAGAACACAGGTCATAAGACTTGGCAATTAAGTGCCTTTATGCTGAGCCACCTCACCAGCCCCAGTTCACAGTTTCTACCTTATGAAAAGAGACAGCTTTTAAGATTAAACACAACTGTCCACACTACTGAGAGTAAGCAGAAGAGTCATTAAAATCTATATCCTATTAACTTCAACTTAACTGTAAACTGTGACAAAGGAAAAAGCTCACATACTTCTGCTGTAAGGAACAAAGACAACCCCAATCCCTACCATCTGTAGGGAAAACACTGACTTAGACAAGAGAAAGCAGAAGTTACAACTGGGCTACACGGGGCTAGGTCAGGCAGCTCACGCTACTTTTATATGACAATGTGGGCTATTCATGTTATTATTCCTTGTTCAGATCAAAACTTCTCCGTGCCTTAGTTCCCTCCCCTATATGACGGCAATAGAAAATCTTTCTTTGAGTCAAAGAGTCCTTGTAAAAAGAAAAAGAAAAACATCAAGAGACTGCATGTGAAAAATCAAAATGTACATCTCATATATTTGTTAATTATATCAGAAAGCAATAAAAAGGCAATGCTTTAATGACTTCAGTAAAATCCACTCATTTAGCAAATATCAGGTACCTACTACTTATGAATCATCAAGTGTGATGTGAATCTGTGGAAAAATCATAGGCAAGGTAGATTTTTATTAAGAACAATACAAAAGCTGTGACATATATTACTAAATATCTTATACAGTATTATGAATTCTATGCTACATTATATAGTTTTATTTGTATACATTTCCCCTTAAAATAATTCTCTATTTACATGACAGAATGTGGCTTAAAATGAAAAAGGGCTGGCCAACCCTGATGTTACATGCTTGTCAACCTAGCACTGAGGGGTTGGAAGGGTGAACACACAAAGATCCCGATTCTGAGGCAACCCTGAACTACAAACAAGATCCTATCTCAAGAAACCCTACATAAATAAATAAGTGAAGGCAGGGATGTAGCTCACTGTGAAGCATTTGACAAGCACACATGAGGCCATGGCTGGATTCCCAGCACTGCATCAATAAATTAAGTAATGAAATAGTAAAATTTCAGTTCTGTTCCCTAAATGACTTTTTAGTAAAAATGTCAAAAGACCATTCCCCAAAGAGAACTTACCCTGATTTCTGCCCATCTCCAGTATCCATAAAATGTCTGTGAATATGTAATATATGGAAGAATATATAAAAATTTCAGAGAACTATTTTTAAAGATAGAGGCTCATACATCCTGGGCTGGCCTCCAACTTCTGATGTAACTGAGGATGACTTTGGACTTCTGGGCCTCCTGCCTATCTACTCAGTAATCAGTGTGTGCTACACGCCCAATTTTATGCAGTGCTTAGGTTCTGAGAATCAAACCCAGAACTTTGTGTACAGTAACAGAATTCTATCACCTAAAATATATCCCCACCCTCAGAATTACTGAACAGTGCTTTCCTAACTTATTTACACAATACTCAGCATAGGGTACATATGAAGCCTGAATTTCTACTCCGTTTAATGTAAGCACAAAGTTAGCTGAAAGACAGCTAACAAGAGTCCACTTCTCCACTGAACTATGTGGGCTATAAGTACAATTAACTCTCTGTTCATAGCTAAAGCAAGTAAAAGCATCACCAGGTTTGCTAAGGATACAGAAAAACATAAAACAGAACATAAAATAAGCAGAGAGACCTTAACAAGCAAATTAGATCACTGCTTCCGTCATCAAATGGGCAAACTTATCCCAGACTTAATTACTGTGAGGGAAGTATCTAAGTAACTAAGGAACCAATTAGGAAAATAATTTCAAAACCCAAATGAAATAAAGCTAAGTAGAAAGCTTTTCATTTTCCAAATAATCAAGTCACACTGTCCACCTGCTCTATTACCTATCTATTCCATACAGCTATCCTAGAACCTACACAAATTGAGGGAAGCAA
This sequence comes from Peromyscus leucopus, assembly GCF_004664715.2. Taxonomy (NCBI): domain Eukaryota; kingdom Metazoa; phylum Chordata; class Mammalia; order Rodentia; family Cricetidae; genus Peromyscus; species Peromyscus leucopus. The sequence goes on from NC_051086.1 coordinate 5,821,428, forward strand.
TAAATAGGTCAAATTGCCAACCTTATAGAGATTCTAAGGGGAAATAAATTATGGGTTTTTTTTTTGTTTTGTTTTTTGTTTTTTGAGATAAGGTCTCATGTAGGTCAGGTTGCTCAAACTCAATATGTAGCTTAGGATGATCTTGAGCTTCTGTTTCCTCCTGTCTTCCCCTCCTGAGTACTGGGATTATAAGCAGCACCACTAAACCCAGTTTTATGCATTGCTGAGGATCAAACCCGGGGCTCTTGCATATTAGATAAGCACTCTATACAAACACAAGCACACACCCCTATAAACACACAAAAAAAAGTAATTTAAAAAATTTAAAAATATATCACAGAGATATGCTTCTTGTTGTTTTGAGGTAGACAAAAACTAATCATGCCCAGTGTCCCTAAGACATAGTCATCCCCCCTAGTAAGAAGACTCTCCAAAGTCTTTGGCCCTGCCCACTCACACCCTGTTAGTGCCTCCAGAGGATGGGGAAAGCCAGGAATGTTGGTTCATGCCTTTAATCCCAGCACTCAGGAGGCAGAGGCAGGCAAATCTCTGTGAGTTCGAGGCCAGCCTGGTCTACATAGTGAGTTCCAGGGCAGCCAGAGCTATGAAGTGAGACCCTGTCTCAAAGAGAGAGAGAGAGAGAGAGAGAGAGAGAGAGAGAGAGAGAGAGAGAGAGAGAGAGAGAGAGAGAGAGTTCCATCTTTGAAAATGTCATAATGAAACCCATCCTTTTTGTGTACTGGAATTAATACATTAATAATTTAAAAATTTTTTTAAATATATCACAGAGATATGCTTCTTGTTGTTTTGAGGTAGTTTTCCTATGTTGCCATAACTCACCTAAAATTAACTACATAAACCAGTTTAGCCCTAAAATTTTAATCTTTTTGCCTCTGCCTTTTGAATGCTACTATTATACCTGCCCAGCATAATAAATGTAATAAGGGCAATGGGATAGGTATGGTTGGTGGCATAGGCAGGCAGCTCTCTCTGAGTTCCAGGTCAGCCAAGGCTATATAGTGAGATCTTGTCTCAATCCACCCCCCCAAAAAGAGCACTAAACCAGGTGCGGTAGTATGGACCCCTTTAGTCACAGCACTCCTGAGGTAGAGGCAGGCAAATCTCTGAGTTAATGGCCAGTTTGATTTATAGTGAGTTCCAAGACAACAAAAGCTATGTAATAAGACCCTGCATCAAAAAAGAAAAAGAAAAAGAAAAGAAAAAGGCACTACATTTCTTTTCTTTTCTTTTTTGGTTTTTCGAGACAGGGTTTCTCTGTGTAGCTTTGTGCCTTTTCTGGATCTTGCTCTGTAAACCAGGCTGGCCTCGAACTCATAAAGATCCGCCTGCCTCTGCCTCCCAAGTGTTGGGATTAAAGGTGTGCGCCACCACCGCCCGGCTACTACATCATTTCTATTCCAAGTAAAACTACAAATCTCTTGAAAGGAAAAGGCCATTCTTTACTCACTGGAAGGTAGAGATCTCCACGACACACCTCTGACATCCTTTTGTTTCACTCGAGTCTTATCCACTCTTCAGAAGCCATAGTTGGGTTTTAACAAACATGGCAGACGTAAAACCTCTGGAATCTCATCTAATTCTGTACTCAGTGCTAGGAATTGAAGCATTCTACCTCTGAGCTACATTTCTAGCTCTGGTTCCTCGTCTCTATGCTACAGACAAACCTGCCATAGGCCTCTAACCATCAGGGACTTTCCATGAAGTACCAGTTGTCTGAACTTCCTGAGGGTAAACATAACACAAGTTTTCCTCAACTATAGGCAGAGAACTAGAAAAGTTTACATCTGAGAAGAGTGAAGCCAAGGAAGAGGCAGAGAGAGTAAGCCTCCTGGTGTTAAGTTGCATTCCAATTCACACCATAAATAATGAAGCGATTGCACTTTATGAAATACATTACGAAGCCAAAGTTGCTCTGGAAGAGAAAGACTGTATGAAGGCTTGTTCCTTATCTATTGACAAAAGTCCTAGGGAAAGTGAACGGAGGGCAGGGGTAAAAAGGAGTAAAGAAGCTTCCAGAATCTATAAGAAGACTGTGTTCAATGGTACAGCCGCTTATGGCTAATTTTATGCGTTCATCTTTCCATTTTTTGCTCAACAGCAGTCTTCTTAGAATTCTAATAAACCTGGCAGCATGTTTCTCTAAATCGAGTAAACTTCTTAACTGACCCACTACTATTCAGTAATTCTAAGAAACTCTGAATATATAATAAAACATCCAACATATTATACCAAGAAAAAAGGAAATTATGTGAAATTTTCTCCTAAGATCTTGTCATATTGATTTTTAAACTGGTTCCAAAGAACTCAAGGCAACAAAAACAACAACAAAAGCCTCCCCAGAGCTCCCTCAACACAGCCTGAAAGACTTTTTGCTACTGTTCCCTTATTTTTGGAGACAAGAGTCCTTCTACGTAGACCTGGCTGTTCTGGAACTCACTGAGATCTGCCTGCCTCTGTCTCTCCAGTGCGGCACTACAAAGCTCCACAAAGTCAAATTCCAAACATAAAGGCCATCATGAGGCAGGGTAGCTTCTGCCAGACTCACACTGTGCAGACGCTAGAGTGAAGCTTCTCTTGCCTCTACAAACATGTGAAACTTAGAGAACTCTAAATTTGAACATGCTGATTGTGGTGCCTTTTGATAACGTGGTACATAGTTACCCATGCATGTAAGGCTTTATGAGTGAGCAAACTAACACAGCACTTGGGCATCTAGCTTCCATCTAATGCCACCAAGCTCAGATGCATCTGCTGTCTATGCTCTCAGCAACACTGCAAGAAAACAAACAGTGCTCAGGGAAAACAAGATGCTGTTTGATCTTTCACATACATTTCAACCATTGAATACATCTCATAGTGAGGGTGATTTAAACTTTATATGAGACTAAATAATTTCTTACCTTTTTATGAATGATATGAGACTAAATCATTTCTTTTTACCTTTTTTTGAATGAAGAATTTACTGACTATAAAACTAGAATAAAAGTAAATTAATGCTGAGCCTGGCAGGAAAGTTACAACTAATATGTTAAATGTGACATATATCTAAAGAGAAAGCTCCACTCCCAAAGAAATTGTTTTAATTTACTGACATTATCCAACATGCTAAAAAACCAAGGAGCTGGGAGGTCAAGTGATTCACCTAAGGTCATAATGAGAGAAAAGGGTAAGTGATTTGCTCTCAAGTGTCTTCCCTACACTATATGGTCTATTAAACAAAGCTCCTATTTTAGAACCAAGTATGGTCTTCAACTAAGGAACTATTACTTTCTTCTGAATACCATTATAAGAAATAAATTGTGCCACACAATGTACTGGAGCCTTAAGAACACAGAACTAAATTCTCTGTCAAGTGCAGCTTACATTCTAAGAGAAGCAATATTCAAAAAAATTACAATAGTTTTTTTTTTTTTTTTTAAATAGGAGTAGGAATAAGGACACCACTCTAAGTAGTGAATGGAAGTTGTAAAGATGACAAGAGGTAAGGGCTCAGACTTGGTCAATAATGCAAGTTATCCTAATGTTGAAGATAACATGTAGCCTGGGTACATTATAACCATCTGTTAAAATTAGATCTACCTAATTTCCAGTGTTTATTAATCACTAATAATGATTAATAATCCTCTATCAAAAATCAGATCTACCTAATTTCTAGCTTAAGGGAAATTACAGAGGCTAGAGTACAAGAAAATGAAAACCAGGGTCAATCCCAGACTGTGATCCACCTCTAAGACTCTAAAAAAGTTAATGCTGTCAGATGTGGTGGTGTACACCTTTAATCCTATAACTCAGGAGGTAGAGGTAGGTGGATATCTGTGAGTTTGAAGCCAGCCTGGTCTACAAAGTAAGTTCCAGGGCAGTCAGGACTACACAGAGAAATCCTGTCTCAAAAAGCCAAAGGGGGTGGGGGCTTAAAAAAAGCCAATGCCAAAAAGGAAAAGGGGTGCTTACAGAGTTAAAAAAACACTGAAGAGAAAATCATATGTAATGCCTAAATACCAACAGGATCCAATTTTGAAAAACAAAAGTTATTTGGAGAAAAATTGGGAAGTCTTATTTATGGACTAGATCTTGGAAACACAAAAATAGTTCCAAGTTTTAAATGTGATCATAGTACCATGGCAGGAACTTTATTTTTTAGAGGTACATGTTGGGAGTGCCATAATGCCTTTAGAAATGCAGTTAGAAAGAGGGAAAAAATAATGTCATATAAAGGAAATACAAAGAGATGAGGATGTAGCTCAGATGGTAGAGTACTTGCCTAGCATGCTCACAGCTCTGGGTTTGATCTCCAATACTGTATGAAACTGAATGTGGTGGTGCACCAACAGTCAGGAACTAGAGACAGGAGGATTAGAAGCTCAAGTTTATCCTCAATAACACATCAAATCACAACCAGGCTAAGCAACCTCCTTACCTCCCCAAGAAATACAATTCATAATTTGTTTAATCTAGATTGCAGACATCAAGTATTTGTTGAACTAGATACTGTCTTTTATAAAAATTTGACTGGAGACATGGCTCAGTCAGCAAAACATGATTTGTCAAGCATGAGGCCCCGAGTGAGACAAGAGCCGGTAAGAAAATCCAAGGGCAGCAGCACATGTCTATAGTCCCAGCCTTGGGCAGGTAGAGACAGGAGGATCCCTAGGGCTTACTGGCCAGCTAGTCTAGCGAAATCAGCTAGCTCCAAATTCTGCAGCAAACCCTGTTTCAAAAACTAAGAACTCTGTATTTTACCTCTCCCCTCACAAGCTTTAAATGCTCCTAGAAAGTCAGATGCTTTCCCTGGATCAGTCTCCTCTGCACAGAGAATAACAGTCTGCCATTTCTTCATGGAAACCCCTTTTAAAAACCAACTTTTTTCCCTTTCCTTTTTTTTTTTTTAAACAGGGTCTCACTATGTAGCCTTGGTTGGCCTCAAATTCTCAGAGATCCACTAGCCTCTGCTTCTTGAATGCTAGGATCAAAGGTATGTAACCACCATGCCTGGCATTAAAAAACAACTTCTTATACCACCTCTGTTTTGAAGCCTTCTGACCCTGCTCCCTGGTATTCTCTGAACTTTCCTAACACTGTTTTCATTGTTGTGGAGATTTTAAAAACCTTAATTATTTAAATGTATGCCTCCTCTAGTAACCATAAGCTACTTGATTATCACAGAGATGGTTATAAACATAGCTTCATGTACACAGAGTCAGAATAATGGAGGCCTACTCTTTTATTTAGAACTTTCAGAAAAGTCAGGGATGGTGGCACATGCCTATAGAGTTAGATACCAGCCTGGGCAGTATACAATGACCCTGTCTGAAATAAGGAGATTCTGAAAGAAGCATCTTAACTCCCCTAGGAAATAAATTATCTACCCTAAATGAAAGGCATACTCAACAACTAAATAAACTAGACACAGCCCATAAGCATGGATGCTATGTGAGCCAATCAAAGCAATGTGCCCAGGTAGATCTCAAGTCCAGTTTACAATAAACACACAGTAATCTAACCATTTTCCTGGGATGGTAAGCACTCAGTCAGAAAAGCCCCAAATCACTCCATCATCATTCAATCACAGGCTAGAACTGTGGAAAATTCAGCTGGAAAATGCTTACTTCATATGCACAAGGCCCTGTCATGAATCTCCAGTACCACACAACAAAAATATCTATCCCTGGGCCAAGTCTTGAGGAAGTATTTATCAGTAAGATTCCACACCAGTTAAATGCTTCAGTTTCCTTATGTGTCTAACTTCACAGGAATTCCATTTCGGAAAGCAGCTGTTACAGCTTCGGGGTGAAATGCCCCCTAGAGGCTTATGGTAAATGCTTGCTCCCAGCTGGTGGTGCTATTCTGGGAGGTGGTGGAAACTTCAGGTGATGGGGCTAAGAGGCAGGAGGTGCAGGTCACCCCTTCCCCTCCACCTCTCTGCTTCCTGTCTGCCATGAAGCAAACAGCTTCCCTTACACCACCTCATTAGTGAAGATGTTCACTCTCACCTCAGGCCCAAAGTAATGAGGCAGCCAACCATCAAAATGAATTCTTTCTCCCTGAAGTTATGTCACAGCAATGCAATAGTAACTGATATGGGAGCTATGATGTAATTTAAAAAAAATTTTATTGTACACATTCAAAAATATGGTATTTTGTATTACAATAACCAATGCATATTCAACAATATTTAACTTCTCTCTGCTCAATGTCAATATATTTAAAAAACAAAACAAACCCTCGGGGCTAGCAAGACTGGCTCAGTGGGAAAGGCTGTTTAGCACCTGACAACACAAGTCTAACACCTGAGTTCATGTTCCAGAACCCACAGAAAGATAGGAGAAAGCTGATTCTACAAAGCTGTCCTCTGACCTCCAAACACATCACCCCACAATAATAAGTAAATAAATAAACCAATGAATAACATGACTCTTGTCAAGTAGCTGATGTAAGGATAACACATGCTGACTGCTCCTGGCCAACACACATGCACCTTTAAGTACAACTTCATTAGAAATTCTCAAGCTACGGACTTGGTGGCAGCCTATATTGCCCAATAAGCAGAAACATGGCAAGGATAGTGAGGGGACAGCAGGAAGATCAGGTGTAGTGCCCACCAAATGAAGATTAAACCACACAGCTGGTCTGTGGTAAGAAAAAAAAAAAATGAATCACTAAACTGATCATGTCTAACTAACTTGACTATATTCCTTAACCTAAATCAACTCAACTGTCTTCAGCAAGAATTCATGTCGCCCAAAGCCAAGATAGCTAATTCATTAATGCAAAAGTTTATTACTAGTGATTAGTACTCAATAGTCATTCTCATTAAATACTGCCTGAGTCAAGTGCTTCCAGAAAGAGCTATGAAAGCTTTGTACTTACAGCAGGGAAACCAAGATTCAACTAAAAGTCCCTTCATAAAGATTTGTCCAAAAGAAAAAAGCAAGCATAGACTCAGGCAATCAAAGTGAGGAACACACATACCTGTCACTTCCGGTGGATCAGAACTTCTGTTAAGAGGTTCCTAAATTCAAAACTAGACATAAAAACCAGTTGGGCTGGGGCGCCTCAGTGGTAAGTCACTTGCTAGGCCTTCTATGGTTTAAAAAAAATTAAATTAAAAAATAAAAATAAAGGCCTGAGCCTGACTTTTGGTAGAATTTTGCTAAACTCCAAGTTGGCCTCAAACTTGCAATCTCGCCTCAGTCTCTCCAGTAGCCTGGAACATAAGCATGCACTACTATATGTCTAACATGTTCCCAGGTAATGCCAATGCTGTTGGTCCAGAGACCAAACTTTTTGAACAACAAAGTATTAGAACATAAATTCTTCCCTGGACAGACTTCCTTGCTGTGATCTCAGTAAGTGGTTCAGTTAATACTTAATGGTAACTACACAGCAGTCAGATGACAGCGAACCCTTTCCAGGAATCCAGAGCAGCATCCTACACACTGCCAGTTCAGTCTGTCATCTCCCCAAGTGCCAGAATTACAGGTGTGTGCTACCACACCCCGCTTCTGACCACTTAAACAGCTTCTCTTCCCAGCCCATGCTGCTGAGATGATCACTTTGTTTCCCTGCTATTCCCTCAGCACTTGCGGTTACAGGACAGTTACATTATCTGTCTACATTTCATTGCAGTTGTTTCATATGTGTATATTATACTTTCCTAAAAACGGCTTTTGAAATATTCAAGAAAAAGATCATGATTCCTTTTTGGACCAATGCCTTTGCTGACCCCAGAAAACACAACCATCATCTTAATCAAGAAGCTGAAGTGGAACTGGAGAGATGGCTCAGTACTTACGCTACACAGTGGCTTATATCTGCCTATTAACTCTAGTTCCAGGGATTTAGCCCTTTTCTGGCCCTCGCCAGAACATGGCACACATGCAATACACATATATACGCAGGCAAAACACTCAAACATGTGAAATAAAAATAAGTGTTTTTTAAAGAAGCTGAAGTGGAGCCAGGAGAGGGCGGCATACTCCTCTCATCCATACATTCTGGTTACAACAGGAGACTCCTCAGTTCAAGGCCAGCCTGAGCTACATAAAGAGACCCTGTCTCAAAACAGCCAGAGCTGAAGATGTAGCTCAGTGGTAGAGTTTACTTAGCATGTGCAAGGCTCCAGTGCACTGAGGGGGAAAAGCTGCAGTGAGTTACTGAATGGACCCCACTACTAATAGTCTCCCCAGATCAAAGGGAGTAGAAGCCTGAGGGGTTTCTACTACTAACTGAGAAGATAAATGTTCCTTGATGGACTAATGAATTACTGACTGCAGATCTATGTATTTATTTATACTCATGGGACAGATATATAAATATATTTAAAGCATCGGCAACGAAAGAAAATAAAACAGACTTTATTAAAATTACAGACATTTGTACAAAAAGGACACTATCTAGAAAATGAAAAGATTCATCTACAGAATGGGAAAAATATTTGCACAGATGTGTCTGACATAAAAATCCCAGTATCACAGAGGCAAAGGACTTGAATAGACATTTCCCCCAAAAGTATATAAATGGCCATCAAATACATAAAAAGATACTAAATAACCAGGCAGTGGTGGCACATGCCTTTAATACCAGCACTGGGAGGCAGAGGCAGGCGGATCTCTGTGAGTTCAAGGCCAGTCTGTGCTACAGAGTGAGTTCCAGGACTGAGAAACCCTGTCTCGAAAAACCAAAAAAAAAAAAAGATACTAAATAATGGAACTCAGAGAACACAAAGCAAACCTCAAGAACTTGAGCACTTCACAAACTCCCGAGTTGTGATTTTTTTTTTTTAATGGAAAATAACAAGTGCTGGTAAAGAGGGAGAGAAATTGCAGAAAGATTTCAGGTAGGAATGAAAAACAGTATAATGAAAAAGTCTGGCAGGTCCTCCAAAAGATAAATAGAATTGTCATAATCCCCCAACAGTCCCACTTCTAAGTATCTTTAAAAAGGAAATGAAAATAGATATCTATGCAACCCAAGTTCACAAATGCATTATTTGCACCAAAATGTAGAAACAACTCAAATACAATCCAACAAATGGCTAGGTAAAAAATGTATGTGTATATATATATATATATATATATATATATATATATATATATATATATACACACACACACACACACACACACACACACACACACACATACATACAACAGAATTTTATTCAATCATTTAAAAAAAGATGATATACTGACACTTGCCACAACTTGAGCCCAGGAAAGATTATGCTAAGTGAAATAAACCACAAAGGAAAGACTATTATAAGATTCCATTTATATGAAACATCCCAAACAGGTAACTTCATAAAAATAATGTACATTACATTATTTACATTATTAATGGTTACCAGAGATTGAAAAGAGAAGGAAGAGAGACATACTACCTGAAAGAAAAATATGGATGTGGACAGCGAAGGCAGTTATATAACACTGCAAACTGCACTCAAAATGGTTAACCAAGTATGGTAGTTTCTTTGATCCCAGTACTCAGGAGGCAGAGGCAGGAGGATCTCTGTGAGTTCAAAGCCAGCCTGGTCTATATAGAGTGAGTTCCTGAACAGCCAGGGCTACACAGAAAGACCTTGTCTTGAAAAGCAAGGACAAACAAACAAAAAACCCACAAAAATTAAATAAATGTTACTAACACCTCTTATGTGGTATATTATATGGTAATTTCTTAAATAAATCAAGAAAAGAGGAAGGGGGGCTCTTTAATTTTAGCCATGGATAAAAAGCTCTCACTGACATTATAAGTTATATGATGTCGAGGACAATAGTTTCTTTGGCCTTCAATCTTCACCTACAATATAGAGTTGACTGAAATCTAACTCAAAGAACTGTGTATTCAATACATCTATTAATCCCTTAGCACAGGACTTGTTACATAATAAATACCAGAGAAATGGTAGATTTGATTATTCCAAAGTCTTTGTTACTCACTGAGTAGGTGTCTGTAAGGCTGCTATAAATGGATATCTGAAAGAACTCCATGACGATGTTGAGACATTCTGAAGTAATGAGTAAAGCAACACATGTCCAGCATTTTGGCTGGCTTCTTGTGAACCTAGGACTGTGCAGACACCAGGACCAGTTCTCTTGGGTGTCACTGAAGAGCTCACTAAAGAGATGAACTAAGAAAATAAGCACACCTGCTGCCTTCAATTAACTGTATTGATGGTCTCCATAAATATTTAAAAAAATAATCACAAAGGGGCCAGAATAAAGACTGCTCAGTTCTATCTCTGGAACCAACATAGTGGAAGGAGAGAAGCAAGAGTTGTCTTGATATCCACCACATACATGTGCAACCCTCACACATACATCCTTGTCTACAAGTCCTAAGTCCAGTTTCACAATGTCATCATAAAAAAGCAGAAAATAGTTATTTTTTAAAAAGCCACAACAATGGCAGACTCAAGGAGAATGAAAGTTGAGAGTACTATTAGATAATCTTGAATCTAAAATAAAATTGTCTTGTTTAAAATAAAGCCCTTTTGGGGGGGGGGCACGGCGGTTGAGACAGGGTTTCTCTGTGTAGCTTTGGTGTCTGTCCTGGATCTTGCTCTGTAGATCAGACTAGCCTGGAACTCACAGAGATCCTCCTGGCTCTGCCTCCCAAGTGCTGGGATTAAAGGCATGTACAAAGCATTTTTTAAAAAAGGCCTAAGAGGCTTAAAATCCAAACCTGAATTCTAGACAAAGTAGACCAGAGAAAGAACTATAACTAATATCAATACTCAAAACAATAATACAAATCTTAATGTGAGGATCAAGCCATCTTCTTAGGGTTTTTTTTTGTTTTGTTTTGTTTTTGTTTTTGTTTTTCAAGACAGGGTTTCTCTGTGTAGCTTTGCACCTTTCCTGGAACTTGCTTTGTAGACCAGGCCGGCCTCGAACTCACAGAGATCCGCCTGCCTCTGCCTCCCCAGTGCTGGGATTAAAGGCGTGTGCCACCATTGCCTGGGCTCTTCTTAATTTTATAATGGGTTTTTGTAAAATTCTTCAAATTCCTTCACAGAAGTAATTTATCTAATAGGGTTTTCTTGGTATTTATATACTCATAGTAAAAATACCTGGATTCGAGCCGGGTGGTGATAGCACATGCCTTTAATCCCAGCACTCGGGAGGCAGAGCCAGGCGGATCTCTGTGAGTTCAAGACCAGCCTGGTCTACAGAGAGTTCCAGGACAGCCAGAGCTACAAAGAAACCCTGTCTCGAAAAACCAAAAAATAAATTATATAAAAAACTGGATGCAGAAGGAAAAGGAAAGTAAAACATCCAAGTATTTCAAATCATATTTATTATGAACCAGCTGACTTTTGGAAAGGCTGGAGTAATTCTACAATGCTGATGCTCACATAGATAGCACTGTGAATATAAACTGTCAGGAAACATACCTGAAGGCTGCATTATATACATCAGGTTGATGAAATGTTCTAACTCAGTATAACCAGATTAAAAACTACTAATGTTTGAAAAGCTAAGGATCTTTGCCAACACCCTTAGGAAAGTCATTCCCTTTCAAACAAACAACAAAAAAGAACTGTTAACTCGTAAACCTGAAACACATTCCACAATAAACACATTCCACAGTAACTTTTTGTTGTTTTTGGAGACAAGGTTTTGCTGTGTAGCCCGGACTGGCCTGGAACTAAGAGCCTCCAGCTCTAGTCTCCCAAGTTGCTAGCTCCACAATGTGCTCTCACCTCTCATGACAGTAGTGGAAAATGAAGGCTTCCAAAATGAAATTCCAGAAGCATTTTGTCCCCCACAGACCCTTCTTCTTCCAGCTACATCAGAGTTATCCCATGCCTTCTCCCCTGAAGAAAAAAGGAGGTACTCCCCTTTTTAAAAAGGTTTCTGTACAAAATCATAGCAGTTTATGGTCCAGAAAACTTAAGTCCTGAAAGAAACTGATACTATAGCTATCTAATTGGATGCCACTGGTAGTAATTACCTAAAGCTAGGATTTCATGCTTCTAAAAGCCCATGCTAGTAATGTGAGTGAATCTAAATTGTACTGCCAAATGGGTTATACTGGTTCAATCCGACCACAGAGAAAAGGAGTATTTATTATAATTTTAACATACTTGAAAGTTAATTAAACTGAATGCTAGTAAGTACTAGCATATTTAAGCGGTATCATCTGACCACCAATCTGCCCTTAACCCAGTGTTTTTAATCACTCCCTTTCTATACTTTAGCTTTGCTGTCGCCGAGGATCTCACCAATAAATAGGCTGTGACATGAAATGCACTACAAAGGACTTTTTCAAGGCCACTTTCACTGAATTCTCAAATTATTTGTCCAACATGTAGCGACAGGGAATACCGATAGAGGTTAGTGAAAGGGCATGGTTAAACATCACGTAAACCGGGAAATCGCTAGTACAAAGATGAGTGCAGAGGATTCAAGGGCAGAGCTTAAGCGTCAGGGCAGGCACCCGGTCTCAAGGTGCGAAAAGGTGTGACCCCGCCTATTCTCAAGCAACTCAACAACTTTAAAAAAAAGCAATCCAACCTGAAGGTACCCAATATCAGGTCCGTATCAAATCAAGTTCTCTTTGCCACTCCCCGGTGGCTCTTTTCTTCAACGTTCGAACTTCTACACATTCTATATAATGAATGGGCTCGGCACTGTTGAGGTCACTTAAAAGTAGAATCAATCTTAACTGTTCTGCCCCTCTACAACTACCGAGAACGGAATCAAGAGACTTCTTTACCATGGTTACTATAACTGAGGAGCGCGATCCGCGTTGGAAAACTTTTACTCAAAGCACTAATCTTATACTGGGGTACTTTTATCCTGCACGTTTTCCTTTTACGTAAGACACATCGGAATTTGACTAGTGCGCCCCGACGGCACACTGGGCTAACGCCCCTGGCAGCAGCAACAAGCCACGTTTTCCTCGGGCCGATCGTCTCCCCCCTCCTCCTTAAAACACTGCCCAGGGCCACTTGAGACTTCCCCAGCCCAGCTCCAGAAACTGGAACCAACCGGGGCAGCTGTCATCCGAAACCCGGGAAAGCTGAGCCCGGCCAACTCTGCCGACGCGGGAAGGGCCGGGGGTGCGGCGGGGCCCGTCGGGGGCACTCGGGGCAGCCGCCCCTCCCTGGCCCCGAGAGCCGCCATCCTGCCGCCGAGGATTTCTCCGGGCTGGAGTCCCCCTAGCCAGGCCTAGGCCCGCGGCCCCGCGTGGAGCCCGAAGCGCGTGGCGGAGCCGCCGCGGAGGAGGAACGACAAAGGGGCGCGGGGTCGGGACAGGTGGCCGCCGCCGCGAACAATGGGGGGCCGCAGCCGCCCCCCTGGCGCCACCTACCTCCGGTGCCGTCCGAGTTCTCGTTGAGGCTGCCCGAGGAGTCGTGCTGGGCGCCCACGCACCCGCCCATGGGGCCGCGGCCGCCACCTCAGGGCGCTCGTCCCGGCCGCCGCCTCAGCCTGCTCCGGCGCCGCCGCCTCGGGCCAGGCGCCGCTTGCTCGCCGCCCAGCCTCCGCCCCCTCGCCGCTCCTCCCACCGCCTCGCCCGGCCCCTTCCTCCGCGCCCACCTCTACCTCAGCCCCCGGGCCGCCCGGCCCGCAGGCCCGGCCCGCGTGCCGCCTTCGGCTCCCGCTCGGCCCCGCCAGGCCGGGCTTGGCCCATCCCGGGTGGGCCTCAGCACCCACTCGTCTCTCGCCTCCCCGCGACCCCCGCGTCTAGGCGAGCCCCGTCGCCGCCGCCGCCGCCACCGCCGCCGCCGCCCGGCAGCCAGGCCCCATCGCCCCGCCCGCGGCGCCGCCTCAGCCCGGCTCGGCCTGCGCTCGGCCGGCCCGCCTAGAACGGCCGGGAGGGGCGGGGCCTCGCGCTGATTGGCTGTAGGCTCCGCGGGGGGCGGGGAGTTCCGAGCGGAGCCGAGTGGAGCCGAGCGCCCGAGGCCGGGAAAGTAGGGGGCGCGCGGAGGAGGGCCGGAAAGAAGGGGAGGAACCCCAGTGAGGACAAAGTGGCCCGCGCGGAGGTGGGGCTCCTTCTGGTGCGGCGGGTAGGAGAGAGAGTACCGCGAAGGAGTCGTGCGAGACTTGGGTGGTGGGCCGGCCCCGGGCGTGATTGAAGGGGTTGGCCTGACAGCAAATCCCTGCACCCCTTGAATGTGTGGAGGCAGCGGGCTGGCCGCCGAGTGTGGGCTTCCCTTGCCTCCGCGTCCGCAGCCCCTGTCATCGCTGCACCCGCTTGGTAGAGATGTTCTCAGATTTTCGCAGGCCTGCTGTCCCGTGCCTGCAGCGACGGGGCACGGGTGTGTGTCGTTCCCACAAGCTTCATTTTATAGACAATACAACTTCTCTCGATCCTGGCGTTAGACATCTTTAGAGGTCCTTAGAACAAAGTGAAGTATTAATATTCTGCTTTTTATAAACTAGAATTTGGTACATCGACCACGCCCAAGATTCTTGGCGGTGACCATCCTAAGCTAAGCCAAACTGTTAATGGCCCCTTTGGAGTTGCGCTGCTTGCTGCTATGGCGCCTTGACATTTTTATCGGCCTGCTTGGGTCTTTGAAAGCTTTTTTTTTTTTTTTGGGCCTAAGCTGTTTTAACTATGCTCCACTTTTATGCCAGACTTTCCTTTTATAAAACCCTGGGTCAGCTTTTGCTTAGCATTAAAAAAAAATTTTTTTTTAAGTGAAATACCTAAGAAAGAGACACTCTGCTTCTTGGGATTTGCATTTAAATATATTCTCGTGCACTGCTGGTGGGAGTGTAAATTGGTTCAATCTTTTTGCAGAGGTTTGGCAATGCCAATCAACAGCTTTAAAAATGTTCATACCGTTTGAGTGGGGGTTTTTCACATCTGGGATTCTAGCTCACAGAAACAGTCCAAAATAAGAAGGTTTGGGGCCTGGTATTCATTTGATAGACAGGCAAAAATGAAGGTTAAAAACCAAAACTCTGAATTTATATGAAAGCACAGAAATAGAAGTCCACTATTTTGGACTTAACGCTGAAGAAATTAGCTTTACCCTCACTGTAGTCCTGAGCGCGCGCACGCGCGCGCGCGCGCACACACACACACACACACACACACACACACACACGCACAAAGCTGTAAACGGTTAAATGTTTTATGGATTTTCAAAGATTGCTTTTCTGTCAGGGCCTGTGTCACAAAGCCATCTATCTGATCATTCCCCGCTGAAATGTTCGCGTTGTCAGACACTTGTCACTTTATCTCTTCCCTGAAGGAGAGAGGCTGCCTGAGTATTTGCAAAGAGATTGCTTTGTCCTGAATTTCACTCGAGAAATTACAGCAACCAAGATTTCTACGCTGTCTATTAAACAGATGGTAGGCACCCAAGTGCTGAGGGCTTTCTGCTGAGCAGCACACTGGCGCCAGCAAGAGAGAGCAATCTTGTGGAAAGATTCTTAGCAATGCTTCCTCGCCATCCTGCCTGCATCTTAGAACAGAGACACATGTTCCCAGGAGCGGAGTCATGTAGCCGTAACACGGCCCCAGCTCTGCTATTAACTTCCTGGGTTGGAATCTGGCTTCCATCTTGTACTCCCTGTATGACTTTAACTTTCTGTAGAGCCCAGATTTCTTGCCTGTAAAACTGGGCCAATAATAATGCTCCAGGCTCTGTAGGGGCACTTTATTAACCCTTCCATTTACTTCATATCTAACATCACCTATCTGAAATCATTGCCTGGCCCAGTCCATCTAACACCCAAGAAACACATATATACATTTATATCTCTGTGAGTACATGATTCTTTGTAGATAAATGACTGGTATATATACTTTTTTTTTTTGAGATGGAGTCTCACTGGGTAGCTTTGGCTGACCTCACACAGATATGCCTAACTCTGCCTCTTGAGGGCTGGGATTAATGGCATGGATTATCATGCCCAAATGTGTGTGTGCGTGCACACGCATGAGCGGACATGCATATGTATATGAGTGTCTGTGGAGACTAGAAAACAATTTTGGTTGTTATTCCTTAAGGAGTATCCACCTTGGGTTTTATTTGTGTGGGTACATGTGTGAGTGCCTATAACGGCCAGAGGAGGGAAGGCACCCAGGGTCAACCTCTGTTCTTCACATGCACACACATGCACACACAAGCAATGCACACAGGCATACACCCACACTAATAACTACATATACAATATATACTCCCCTACCATTTTTAAAGTAATCAAATGTTAAAAAATTAAATCCATGGCCATATGTCTTCAAGTTTAATTTCTGGACTCTGTATTGCTGCTGTTTTGAGACACCATCTTACCATGTAGCCCACAGCCAGCCCAGGGCTCTCAGTTTGAAGTCATTGGTCTTTATGCCATAATTATTCAAGTATAATGAACTTGACTACTGTAGCTTTACAGTAAGTTTTGACTTCGTTCCTTTTCATTTTTTTTCCTTTAGTTTTCTTGTTTTATTTTTTTTCTAAGATGGGATGGGAGTCTCTCAGTTTCTTTCTTTCTTTCTTTTTTTTTTTTTTTTTTTTTTGGTTTCTTGAGACAGGATTTCTCTGTGTAGTTTTGGTGCCTGTCCTGCCTGACTCTCGCTCTGTAGACCAGGCTGGTCTCAAACTCACAGAGATTCACCTGGTTCTGCCTCCCAAGTGCTGGGATTAAAGGTGTGTGCCACCACTGCCCGGCCTAGAGTCTCCCAGTTTCATTATGTTTCTCAGGCTAAACTCAAATTCCCAGGCTCAAATCACACCCACACCCCAGCCTCCAGAGGGGCTGGAACTACTTATATTTGCAACTGCACATGGCTTGTTGTTCTTTTCCAAGATTGTTTTGTTTATTCTGGGTGCCTTGGATTTCTGTATGAATTTTAAGATCGGCTTGCCCATTTCTGGAAAAACAGCAGCTGGGATTTTGATGGGAAATGTGTTGACTCTGTAGATGACGAGTACCCGAGTACTGCCATTCTGACAGAGTCAAGCCTTCAGTTTGGAGTGTGGATATTTTCCCACTTACTTGTGTCTTAAGTTCTTCTCCATAGCTGTAGTTTTCCATGTCAAGTCTTGACTTTTGTTAAGTTGATTTCTAAAGCTCCTTTTGCCATGCTGCAATAAATGGATCTATCATCTTTTTGTACAGATCATTCATGGCAAATGTACAGAAATACAATTGGTTTTGCATTTTGGTCATGGATATTGCAATGTGGTGGAACTCGCTTCTTCTAATCATCTTTGCCTCGAGTTATTTGGGGCATCTGTGTTGTGATATGTTTAAGATTGCTATGTCCCCATTGCCATCTTTACTCAGCCATTTCCAGGGAGCAAGAATGGGGGAGGGGAGGAGAGAAGGGAAGAAGGGAAGAGAGAATGAGGTGCCATAGTGGCAAGCCTTGGAATGGAGTCAGTTTCGTGGGCAGCCTGTGACAATCTTTTTTCCCAGAGGTTCTGATTCAGTTGGTCTGGAGTGGATCCCGGGAACCACTGTTTTTAACCCGCACAGCAGGCATTTCCTACTGGAGTTTGGTCCACAGATGGACTTTTTGTCCAGAACAAACTTTAGTTCTCGCCCTCCATGCCAAGCTGTGTTTTGTTTGGGACGTTTTTCTCTTTGCCGTCCGTTCATTTCCATAAGCCCTAAATCTACAAGTTGCAGGCCATTTCTCCATCTCTGTCCTTTCCCACACACACTCAAGCCATGGTCAAGCCCCTGTCCTCTATTCAAAGAACACTCGCTGAATCTCTTTCTTTGTTCTGGCTAGCTCCTGCACCCTCTCCTGCCTCCTCCTCAATGTTTTGACTTTATGGAAGACAAAGGGACCTCCAAATAACAGGAATGGCAGAGAATAAGCAGTCACTCTGTCAGTCTAAGCCAGCATGACAAGGAGCCCCTGTAAGGAGAGCCAGACCTTAAAGAGAACATGGCTTGGTGAGCAGCAGAGAAGTAAGTTCCTGGTGTGCTACATTAGTGGAAGTTGCTGGAAATCATCCCCTGGGATTGGCTGGAGATTTGCCTTGTGAATATGGAGCAGCTGTTGGTAGGATAGGCCTCACTGGAATGAGTCTTTTGGTTATGAGATGACGCCAAGCAGCTGGTTGCTCATGGTGTTGCTTCTGAGCAAGGGAGAAGCAGCCATCACTGCAGAGCCGGGGCTGGAGCAGCCGCATGGACTGCTTACCGAAGAAGTTCTCTCAACCACGAGGCAGGCTCTGGAAAAGCTGTCCACGTCCAGGAACTTGGCACCAGAGAACCACCTTTGCTTCGGGATCCAGGGAGCTAGAAAGTGAGCAAAGGAGACAGTGCCCTCTACTGTCAAAGCTAAACATGTCCCTTCCCATGTATCAGACAAGCCGACTTCAGACCTGAGATTCAAACATGTGATCGCTGGTGTATTTTTCAGTCAGAAAATTTGAAAACGGTGCACCTCACAATCCCTGTGTAGTGAGACTTTCAGACAGCACAGGGCTGCTGCACATTGGAATCCATGAGCTAGCCCAAGAACATCTGCACACCCAAGGAAAATGCGTGGCCCCAAAGCATGCAGTGATCAAAATTAAAGTGAACTGAATTTTAATTAATTGACTTCTCAAGCTATAAAGAAAAGAAAAGAAAGTATAAACAAAACAATAAAGATAAAAAGGGAAGGTAAAAGTGGAGAACTGAAAAAAACCCAGTGGACCAAAATAAATCAAAATTCGGGTTCTTTGAATATTATAAAATAGACAATCTACTAAATAATTCAACTTTAAAAGTGTGCATGTGGTGGAGGATAAAGTACAAATATATGGAATAGGAAATGTTCAGGGAAGAAGCTCTTATTGTTGAGGAAGCCAAAAAGGTGACTTCATTACACACCGACTTTATCTTGGTCCATTTGGATATTGTAACAAAATACTGAACCTGGAGAGTTTACAGATGCTAGCAGTTATGAATTCAGAGTAGAGTGGGACCACTTTCCGGTTCATAGATGACACCTTGACCTGGCTATGTACACCAGGCTGGCCTTGAACTTTCAGAGTTTCTCCTGCTTCTGTCTCACAAGTATAGGAATTATAGGCACGTGGCACCACATTTGCCCATGGGTCTTTTTTTTTTATATAAGGTTACAAGTCTCATCCAGGAGGCCTTGACCCTTTGAGCAGATCACCACCACCCTATAGATCCATGCCCCAATACTGTCAGCCTGCACAACATTGGTGAAAACCTAATGGAATGATAAAAGAAACCCCCAGGGTGGGGGACAAATGTAATGGAATGAATGTCTTAGGAAAATACAGTTGACAAAATTTGACCTTACCGAAGATGAAAAGTTAAATCAACATCAAAGGACTGATAGGAACAGTATCAGTACTGAGGGACTCCCCATGGCAGCAGACACCACACTACCATACTCAGCTTCACAGGAGGATTGTGTCTAGTCACTAAAAGTCATATTGCTACATAAAGTGTTCCAGAATAGAGTAAACAAGGGTAAATTTCCAAATTCTCTTTTTTTTTTTCCAGACAAGGGTCTCACTATGTAGATCTGGCTGCCCTAGACCAAATTCTTATTATTAACCAGGTAGACACTAACACCTAAAGCTAACAAAAAATGGTATATACAATAATTCCTTAACATAAATTATAGTCCCCAAACATTACAGCCCAGGAACAAAGCAAGAACACACTCACCTCCGCTACTACTTAGCATTGTGCTGGAGATATAAGCTAATGCAATTAAACAAGAAAAGTTAAGCTAGAGGGCTGGATAGATGGCTTGGGAAGATCACCAGCTGCTTTTCTAGGGGACCGAACATGATTCCCAGCACCCACATGGTGGCTTACAATGTAACTCCAGTTCTAGGGGATTAAACTCCTTCTTCTGGCCTTTGTGAGCACCAGATATGCCCATGGTGCATAAACATACATGTAGGCAAAACATCCATAAACATAAAACAAAATAAAAAATT
The DNA here is from genome assembly GCF_004664715.2 of Peromyscus leucopus. NCBI lineage: Eukaryota > Metazoa > Chordata > Mammalia > Rodentia > Cricetidae > Peromyscus > Peromyscus leucopus. The sequence goes on from NC_051086.1 coordinate 5,841,334, forward strand.
ATTAGAAAGTTAAGCTAAGCACAAAAATTGAGAAAACTGTGTCACACACAGGGGAGGGGGAGAGGGAGGGGAGAGGGTAAGGGAAAGAGGGAAGAGCAGTGGAGTGGGATGTATGGGAAAGCCTTAAAGAAAGGAGATCAACTACTTTGTTTTTTGTTTTTTTCAAGGTGGGTTTCTCAGCTGGGTGGTGGTAGTGCATGCCTTTAATCCCAGCACTGGGGAGGCAGAGACAGGCAGATCTCTGTGAGTCCAAGGCCAGCCTGGTCTACAAAGAAAACTCCGGGACAGCCAGGGCTACATAAGAGAAACCCTGTCTTGAAAAAAAAAAAAAAAAAAGGAAATTCCCTGGCTGGCCTGGAACTACAGAGCTATGCCTGCCTCTACCTCCCCAATGCTGAGATTAACACGATCCCGTACCAGTTCTCTGTGTATTCTCAGTAAGTCCTCTACAAATGATATTCACAAATATTTTCACCAACATTTTTAATGCAGTGGGTAGATTGACATTGCGCTGTAAATCATAAAAATGGAACTTTGTGTTTTGCTTTGTCTTTCAGTCTCACTTGGTATCCCAGGCTATCCTCAAACTCCCAGTCAATCACCTCCCTCAGCCTCCTAGGTGCTGGTATTACAGGTGTGAGCTATCAGGTCCAGGTCCAGCTGGAACTCTGTGTGTGTGTGTGTGTGTGTGTATGGTGATGCTGGGGATGGAATCTGTGAGAGCTAACATTATGTTTTAAATTACTGTGCTTAAGAGATCTATTAAACAGCTGGGCGGTAGTGGTGCACGCCTTTAATCCCAGCACTCGGGAGGCAGAGCCAGGCGGATCTCTGTGAGTTCGAAGCCAGCCTGGTCTACAAAGCAAGTTCCAGGAAAGGCGCAAAGCTACATAGAGAAACCCTGTCTCGAAAAACAAACAAACAAAAAAAGAGATCCATTAAACAAAACTGCCTCTAAGCTGTAAACCCCATTTGCCCAAGGACAGATAACTTTCTGGAATGCTGGAGGCTGTTCATGGAAGATAATAAGCCCTGCGTTTTTGCTCTGTAAACAGGCTTGGTTGCCCCAAATGTACAAGATGTGCTTGATCACATCTTGTAGGTGGGAGGTACCTAGGCAAGAAGTACATCAAGATGTATGCTTGCCCTGATTGGACAATGGCAGAAAGTATGTAGCCTCGTGGGTTTTGCCTTTATAAAGCCCCTGACTAATGTAATTTGGTGCCATACTCTGGGAATCCTGGATATGGACCTGGCCGGTATTTAATAACGCTTGCTTCAAATTTGGCTCAAAAATTGTAGTAGTGGTCTTATTCTTGCCCAGTGGGATTAACAAACCTGGAGTCCTGTACATATTATATTCTACTACTGAGCTATATTCCTAGCCTAAAGGTGGCATTTAAAATATAATTTCTCTAATTTTTGAGAATTTCATACATGCATACGATGTATTTTGATCATATTCATACCCCACTTCTCCTTCCAGATCCACTCTTTCCGCTTCCCAACTTCCTGTCTTCTTACCTTTTTATAGCACTAACTCTGATTTGTGCTGCTCTCATAGTCATGGGATAGGGCCACCCACTAGAGTATGATTCATCTACCAGAGATTGAGCCAAAGGTGAAATTTTTAATAATATTAGGATAAATGGAAAACCACTTGAAAAAAATTAAAATTAGATTCTCTCCTAACCTCACAAACAAGGATAACTTCCCATCGGATTACAGCTTTAGTCACAAAATAAAATATAAAGCTAGATGTCTGGCAAGGGCTATACTTTGAAAGGATGGCTGAATTGTTCTGCAGCTTGGGTGCAGGAAGTGCTGTTAAAATATGCCTCAAAACAAGGTATAGCAAAAAATTGATTCACTTGATTACAAAAAATAAATAAAAACTTTTCACATGACTAAAACACATCACAATCCAAATCAAAAGATAAGTGACCAACAGGAAGACACCACTTGAACTTTGAGTCACAAAGGATGGATTTTTCTAATATTTGAAAACCTTTGAAAGCTCAGGAGGAAAAACGATCTGCAGACATCCTGTTAAAAATTTGGCAAAAGCAATCAGACAACTCACACACAGCAAAACTAAAATAAGCTTTACACATAGAACTCAAAATGAAAGAAGTACAAGGTAATTAAAACTACACCAGGAGCTGAATGCCGGGAAGAAAGCCCTGTTGTTTGTGGTCAATTGAGCGTCCACAAAGGAGCCAAGACAATTCAGTGGGGGAATGGGCAGCCTTTTCAACAAACAACAGAAGGATAATTGGATTTCCTCATGCAAAAGAATGAAGTTGAGTTCCCGTATCACATCATAGATAAAAATTAATCCAAAATGAATCAAAGAATCTAGAAATAAAAGCTAAAAGCATGGGAGTCTAGATGAAAACAAAGGGGTCACTCCCTATGACCCAGGGCTGGGTGATGGTTTCTCAGATGCTACTTCAACAGCAAGGGGAAAACCATAGGTTCAAGTCCCAGTGCAAAGAAGGGGGAAATGCAGAAAGGATTAAAAACAACAAGAACAAAACCCAGATGGACTGGCGCCATCAGAAAAGGACAGTAGGCCTCGACAATAGGCCACCACACTCTCTTGTCTCAAAAATTAATTTGGAGAGAGGTTAAGGATGAAGCTGGGCAATGGTGGCGCATACCTTAATCCCAGCACTCAGGAGGCAGAGGCAAGAGGATCTCTGTGAGTTTGAGGCCAGCCTGGTCTACAAATCAAGTTCCAGAACAGCTAGGGCTGTTACACAGAGAAACCTTGTCTTGGAAAAAAAAAAAGTGGTTGCTCTTCCTGGGCACTCTGGTTTGATTCCCAGCACCCCTTGGTGGCTCACAAACATCTGTAATTCCAGTGAAGATCAGACGCTCTCTTCTGGCCTCTGAGGCCACAGTCATGCATGTGGTACACAGACATACAGACAGACAAAAAATTCATACACAGAATAAAAATAAATTTTTTCTAAAAGAAAAATGCATATCAAAACCACAATTAGATACCATTTAAAACACATTATGATGGCTAAGATTAAAGAGATACGTGGACAATACAACTTTCAGTAAAGATCTGGTGAAACGGGAATCCCCAAACATTGGCATTAACGAAGATGGGTACAGCTTCTTTGCAAAAGAGTTTGGCAATTCCTCAAAAATTTATAGTTGCTGTGTGAACCAGAAGTTCCATTCGTGTGTGTGTGTGTGTGTGTGTGTGTGTGTGTGTGTGAAAAACACGAATCCACACAAAAGCTTATACGTGAATATTCATAGCAGCTATACTCAAGACAAGCAAAAGGGGGGAACCATCCAAATGCCCTTCCAATGATGAGAGGAAGCAAAGCGTGGTCTCGCGGTAACAACAGCTGTACATGTCACAACTCAAATGAGCCTTGAAATACTATGCTTAGGGAAAGAAGCAAGTCACAAAAGGTCACCCATTTTTTCTTTAATTTATTTACCTTGTGGCTTTTTTGAGACAGGGTCTTGTAGTTCAGGACAAACTTGGACTTGTGACCCTCCTACTTCATTCAGCCTGTGGGCCTTACAGATACAGCACTATACACATCCAAGACCACTTCCCAAATGACTCCATTGATGAGCAGTGTTCAAAAGCAGCCAAGTCTAAACAGACAAAAAGCAGATGGGTGCTTGTGCGTGGCTGCAGAGAACGGAGAAATGGCTGCTAATGGGTGTGAGGTTTTTTTTGTTGTTGTTGTCGAAGGTTGAAAATAATATAAAGTTGTAGCAGTGGTGGCACACACCTTAAATCCCAGCACTTGGGAGGCAGAGGCAGGCGGATCTCTGAGTTGAAAGCCAGACTGGTCTACAGAGTGAGTTCCAGGACAGCCAGGGCTACACAGAGAAACCATCTTGAAAGACAAAAAAAAAAAAAAAAAAAGAAAAAGAAAAGAGAGATAGAAAGAAAGGAGAGAAATTATATATACCTACTGTCCTAGTTTGCCTTCTGTGGCTGTAATAATACACCACAGTATGGGGGATGTAGAGGTTTATTTGGTTAGAGATTACAGTCTGTCATTGAGGGAAATTGAAGCAGGAACTGAAGTGGAGACCCTGGAGAAACACTATTTGTTGGCTTGCTTCCAGGCTCATGTTCAAACTACCTTTCTTATACAGCCTAGGCCCACTTGCCTAGGGATGTTACCACCCACAGTGGGCTGGGCCCTCTCACAGTGAATCAGCCATCAAGGAAATGCCTCACAGATTGTGCCTACAGGCCAATCTGATGGAGGCAATTTCTCAGTTGGGGTTCCCTCTTCCTTGGTGTGTTGAGTTGACAACCAGGATCAGCCATCACCCTACATACCACAGAAAAGCTACCAACAGCATCAGATCGTACACCTTACATTTTAAGTTTGTTGTTGTCACTAGAGAGGGAATTGGAGCCTCATACACTCTAGCTAGGCACATGTTGAATGGAGCTATGCCCCCCTAGGCCTGAGCTGTAAACTTTAAATGTAATTTAATTGAATAGAAATATCTCCACAAAACTGCTTTTCCTTGATCAAGAGACTGACCCTGTTTTAGAAGGTTATGGGATTTTTAGGGGAAGGTCTCGCTGGAGGCAGAGAGTTGCTGAGGCAGGCCTTATGGGCTGTCTTCCCTCCCTAGCCAGATTTCCCTCTGCTTCCTGGCCTGTGCCATGGAGCCAACAGCTTCCTCACACTCACACTATCCTGAGCTGCCTCCTGCCAAGCCTTCTCTGCCAGGATGGAGTCCACCCTCTCCAACCATGACCGGAAGTAATCCCTTCCTCCTTCAGCTGCTCGTGGTCAGGTATTTGATCACAGCCCGGAGGAAAGTGACACACACAGCTGGCGAAGAACTCCCCTGGCATGCGGAGTGAGTGGCTTCAGATTTGCTCCTGGGCAGTTGAGGCAGTAGAGACACAGGCACCCTGTGTCAGCGCTCTAGGGGAGAAAGGCTTGGTACTCCCGCAGCCCTCAAAAGCAAGCAAGGTCAACATGAAAGCCGCACCTTGTCCATCTGGAACCACACACCCTCTGATGATAGGACAGAGCCACAGCCGAGTTCCATGGTCTCCCTAGGCAGGCAAGGGGCAGGGTCTCTGCCTGCACCCACTGGGTGCCCTGCTCCTGGCGGAAGACTGCTCAGGTATTCACACTGCAGGCCTGCGCATACACTAAGCTGACCGGAAACCCGTCTCATTCTGCACAGGTAACACTGGAATACACTAGCTGAGTGTGATTACAATCTAATTGAAGTAGGAATCCTGAGAGTGGCTTTCAGAACCCAGGCCAGAGAACACTATGAAATGCAAATTCTTTCATAATTAAAACACTCTCTAACACACATCTAGATAATACCATAGCAGACGTGTTCTTCCTACCTCCCGGTTTTGGTTTTTTTTTTTTTTGTTTTTTTTTTTTGTTTGTTTGTTTGTTTTGAGATAGGGTCTCATCTAGCCCACACTACCTTCAAATTCACTACATAGTGAAGCCGGTCCTGAACTCCTGCCTCCACCTCCCAGGTGCTGGAACTATAAATGTAAGTCACCACACCTGCCGTTCATTTGGGGTTGGTTGGTGTTGCTGGGTTTTGGCAGTATTGAGCCTGGCAGGCCTTGCGAGTGCAAGGCAAGCACTTTTCCTCTAAGCTGCATCTCCAGCCTTGTGCTCTTCCTTTGGGCTCAGGCTCCACCAGTGAACGTCATGGCCTGACTACAAAAAAGAGTTGCTTTGTGTATATTCCCTTCCAGGGAACCTGAGGATAGAGACTGTCCTCTTCATCTCGTGGTCCCTGTTTCCTCCACGCATCCCCACAACACCCTTATTGCTCAATTGTTGAACTGAATTGGTACAACTTGTAATCTCCAAATGGGTCTGGTCCAAAAACCAAAAGACTGAAGATAAGCGAAATCTCTGTGTTTATCGTGGTTCTTGGGTGTCCAGTGACAGAAACTTGCCTCAAACCGACTAAAGAAAAAGCAGCCTATCACGGATTCATCGATTGACCTTCAGCACAGCTAGACCGGAGTTTTACATAGTGTCACTCAGATGTTACGCTTGGGCTCAGCTTTTCTCAGGCAAGCTCTGTCCTTGAAATGACAGTGCAACAGCATGTAGATTAAATCCTGCTAGCTTAACAGACCTTGAAGCAGAAAGCTCTTAGCCAGCATGGCAGCAAGCGGGAAGTTGAGGCAGGGAGATGATCAATTTGAGTCCAGCCTGAGCTACATACATAGTGAGACCCCATTTAAAAAGAAGAAAATAAAAAAAAAATTTTTTTCCTCTATCAAACTGTGCAGCAAAGGTCCTAGGATCAAGTCCTACCAGCGTGGCTTGAGTTCTGTGGTTGGACCAGGCTATACTGATTGGCAGGCTCTAGGTAACATGCCCATGCCATCCAGTGAGTGAAGCTAGTCCCATCTAAACGGCTGAAGGGGAAACTCACAAGTGTCTGCTGTATACAAACAACAGCTCTCTCGTGTGTGTGTGTGTGTGTGTGTGTGTGTGTGTGTGTGTGTGTGTGTGTGTGTGCAGGGGATAGAGCGGATGGTGGTGGAAACCTGCTGATCACTGGGGTTTGCTGGCTTGTGTGTGTGTGTGTGTGTGTGTGTGTGTGTGTGTGTGTGTGTGTAGGGGACAGAGCGGATGGTGGTGAAAACCTGCTCATCACTGGGGTTTGCTGGCTTGTGTGTGTGTGTGTGTGTGTGTGTGTGTGTGTGTGTGTGTGTAGGGGACAGAGCGGATGGTGGTGGAAACCTGCTCATCACTGGGGTTTGCCGGCTTGTGTGTGTGTGTGTGTGTGTGTGTGTGTGTGTGTGTGTGTGTGTAGGGGACAGAGCGGATGGTGGTGAAAACCTGCTGATCACTGGGGTTTGCTGGCTCCCAGCCTCCTCCAGGTTCAGTGAGAAACTCTGTGGCAGTTTTAATTGTTGACTCAACATAGTCTAGTACCACCTGGGAGCAGGGCCTCTGAGAATGTCTGTGAGAGATTATTTTAATTACATTAATTGATGTGGGAAGCCCCACCCACTGTGAGCTAAGATGTCCTATTTAGCTTTGTCAACCTGATACAGCCTAGAGTCACCCGAAAGGAAAGTCTCCGAGGAATGGCCTAGATCAGACTGGCCTGTGGACATGTCGTTGGGGAATCGTCTTGATATTTAGTTGATGCAAGAGGGCCCAGCCTATTGTGGGGGACACCATCCCTTGGCAGGTGGTCCTGGGTTGTATAAGAAAGCTGCTTTAGCTGGTATGTGGTGGCGCACACCTTTAATCCCAGCACTCAGGAGGCAGGAGCAGGTGGATCTCTGTGAGTTCAAGGCCAGCCTGGTCTACAAAGCAAGTTCCAGGACAGGCTCCAAAGCTACACAGAGAAACCCTGTCTTGAAAAAAACAAAATGGTGCCTAAGCATGAGCCTGTGTGTGAGCCAGAGAGCCAGTCAGTGTGGTGGTTTGAAAGAAAATGGCCCCCAAAGGGAGTGGCACTATTAGGACATGTGGCCTTGTTGGAGGAAGTGTGTCACTGTGGAGGCAGGCTCTGAGGTCTCATATATGCCTAGGATAACACACAGTGTCTCAGTTCACTTCCTGTTGCCTTTGGATCAAGATAAAGAATTCTCCAGCACCAGGTCTGCCTGCACGAGCCGTTCTCCCAGCCGACATACTCTCTGCCCTGATGATAATGGACTGAACCTCTGAAACTGTGAGCTGCCACCTCAATTAAATGTTTTTCTTTATAAGAGTTGCCGTGGCCATGGTGTCTCTTCAGAGCAATTGAAACCCCAGCTGAGACAGCGAGTAAGCAGTGTTCCTCCATGGTCCCTGCCATGACTTTCCTCAGTGATGGGTAGTGGGACCTAGAAGTGTAAGCCGAATAAACCCTTTTCACTCCAAGCTTCTCTTAGAGTGTTTTAATTACAGCAACAGAAGGAAATTAGAACGTTAGGGATCCTGGGCTGTGTAAGCGTAGGGAAGGGGCTGAGCACCATGCATATATCAATTCACTGTTCTTGACTATGGATGTACTGTGGGTGACCAGCTGCTTCAAGTTTCTGCTATCTTGACCTCCCTGCAATGATGGGCTGTACCTGAATTGTGAGCCAAATAATGCCTTTTCCCCTAAGCTGCTCTGTCAGGGTATTTTATCACAGCTACAGGAAATGAAACTAAGATAGACCTCAAAGGAATAAAGAGGGATAGAACAGGACAACCAACATCCTCCTCAAGGACACACACCTGCACACATATGTACACACATATCACACACATACACCAGATAAGTAAACACACAAATAAAAATAATTTAAAAACAAAGTAAACAAAGCAAGTAAACAAAGCTTTTAAAAGTAAAATAAGCTGGGTGGTGGTGGCACACGCCTTTAATCCCAGCACTCGGGAGGCAGAGCCAGGCGGATCTATTGTGAGTTCGAGGCCAGCCTGGTCTACAGAGCGAGATCCAGGACAGACACCAAAACTACACAGAGAAATCCTGTCTCAAAAAAAGAAAAAAAGGGGTGGGAATTGGGGATTTAGCTCAGTGGTAGAGCGTTTGCCTAGCAAGCACAAGGCCCTGGGTTCGATCCAAAGCTCCAATAAATAAATAAATAAATAAATAAATAAATAAATAAATAAATAAATAAAATAAAAAAAAGTTGGTAAAAGTAAAATAAAACTGCCGTTAGGCTATATGTAGATGAGCCAAGAATGAATTTCATGTTAGGCATGGTCCCTTCCCTAACATATCTCATTGTGCATATGCAAGTATTTTGAAATCTGCACTCCAAAGTGATTCTGGGGCCTAAGATACTGATCATGTATGTGTACTATATGTCCTTACAGGCTAATTTTGTACAAGTTCATTTTATGAATTGTATCGATCAAGCTAAGTTATTTACGATCTGTCACGCAGTCATGATAGTAACGGCAGCTGCCATCGACTGTTTGCTGTCCCCCAGCGCTGTGTGAATCACTCCAGCCCTGCTGACGAGTGTGATCTCGACATTAACCCAGTGGCACAGAGACCGTCACTACCCGTGTCCTACAGGCCGAATCTCAGGTCCTGTTAACCTCAGTTTAACTCCCGAGTCACACTAAGAAAACAAATCGGAAGCAATCGAGGGTTTTCCTTGACTCCTTTTCTCCTTCACCCACTCCCTCCCACGGGGTCTATTCATGCAGCAAACACTGCAGGAGGTGATAAGCCAAGTCTCTTCCACAGACACTGGTAATGAGAAAAAGAGTCACAGGAGGCCTCTGCCTAGAGGGTCCCAGGGGAGGTGACAGTCACATAAATGACAGGATCACAGTGCAGTGTAACACATGCCACAGCTACAGCCTCTATAAAGAATTCTTCTTTTTTTTTCAACTAATATAAACCCATTTTATTTATTTTGTCTCAGACTTTCTATATAGAGCAGGCTGGTCTTGAACTCACAGAGATCTGCCTGCCTCTTGGTCCTGGGATTATAGACACACAACACCACGCATTTTAATTTTTAAATCTAGAAGCACTGTATTCACACCAGCTTTTAAGTAACAGACACACTACAGAAAACGTGGAAGGAAATGTGTACATTCTTTAGGTATGTACAACTATATGCTTTTGTGTGTCTTTCATTCTATAAAGAATTCTTGTTTGTTGCCTTTGACACAGAGTTGAAAAAGACTTATTTGATTAAGTGGCATTATGAAAGGATAGTCAAATAATTTCAATTAAAATCAAAGTTATCTCAACCATAGACTTCACTGAATACTTATCTCTCAACCCAGAAAAGGTGTTTTAAATGGGTCTGTCCTGTTCGCCTGTCACTTGGAGATTCTGAAATAGACTTGTTGCCCCAGGCTGCCCTGCTGACTTCCAGGGAGCCATTTCCCTCTGCCTCATTTTCTACTACATCAGGCTAATAGTTGAATTGCTTTGGCTCTCCAGACCTGACCAAGGCATGGAAAGGAATCCAACATATTTTCAGGGGTGGGCAGGTGAATTTGGTGACATTTTCAAAACGCAGGCGTTGGTGCCGAGTTCCTGTGTAGTTATGGCTTTGCAGTGATCTTGCCATTCTTTTGTTTTAATGACGTATACAATCTGCATTTGGTGTTAACTTGTCTTTAACACCTCCTGGAGTAATGCTAGCTTCCCTGTCTCTTGACAGAGAACAAGCAGGTCTCAGAGTCAGAATCCTAGTATGCAACTAACCCCTATCTGGAAACATGATACCAGTCATTTTCACTGTACTTAGATTTTTTTTCCAATCATTGTCATAGATATAAAGCTTCCTGTCAAAGTGAAACATTTAATGCCTAAGCTAATCTATTTAAAATACAATATCAAAAAAAAAAAAAAAAAGCTGGTACAGGTAGGACGTGGGAACAGCGGTGCCTGGGACAGGGCCACTCAGGTCAATTTTTTTTGTTTGTTTGTTTGTTTTTTTCCAAGACAGGGTTTCTCTGAGTTGTTTTGGTGTCTGTCCTGGATCTTACTCTGTAGACCAGGCTGGCCTCGAACTCACGGAGATCTGCCTGGCTCTGCCTCCCGAGGGCTGGGATTAAAGGCGTGCGCCACCACCGCCCGGTACAGGTCAAGTTTTAATAATGAAGCCATCATGCACTGGGCTTTGGCCTTTCAAGCACTGGACAAACAGATCCTTCTCTCTTGCTTTGTGCCCCTCAGTCATTTTACATTCTTTTTGCAGCTGTCCTATAACCTCCCCCAGAGTCACTTGTCCTTTGTAGCAGGGCTTCCCAGATAGTCTATAACACACCTCACTTTCCCCGGCTTCCCAGCCACACTCCTGACCTAGAGAAGACTCCAGAAAGAAGATGGTTCTTCTGCACTCCTGGGCACACAAATAGAAGTTCCAGGGTCGTCCACATAGGCCCCAAGCCCAGGCCTTGCTTTCCAAGGCAGCCTTGCTCCAGGAAGTCTGTCTGCCGTTGAGTCTGCTGGGCCAGAGAGGAGGGGCCTCCTCAGGGGATCTGCATTCCTAGCTGATGTGTGTAAGAGCGAAATGCCCAGCCAAGAGCATGTTCTCAGCAGATGTTGCTGACTCCCCGTTGGAGGGGAGGGGTAAACTCTGCCTCTGATGGACACAGCACCAGGCCTCGTGGCACGGGCACACAGGGGCCATCTTTAGAGGAAGGCTTCTTTGCTGATCTCCCTGTCAGCAAAGACCCTTGCAGTCTCCACAGTGTAGCTTTGTCTTCAGCCCAAGCAGGGAGATCCTTTAGTTAATGCTGAAACCGATGCGTGAAGCAACCACTTTGCCCACACCTTCCTGAAAGTGCTTTCCTATGTAAAATGGAGAGCTCTAGATGGGAAGATGGCTGATCCAGTGCAGTACCTGCCACACACACACACACATACACACACACACACACACACACACACACACACACACACACACACGGACCTGAGGTCCCACTTCCAGACCCACGTCAAAAGCATGGCAGCACATGCTTGTAGCCCCAGCCTTAGGTGGCTGGAGACAGGCAGACCCCTGAAGCTCATTGGCCAACCAGCCTAGCTCAATGGATGTACTTTCAGGTTCAGGGAGAAACTTTGTCTTAAAACATAGTGATCAAAAAAAGACTTGAGTGGGTGTCTCAAGCCTTTAATCTCAGCACTGGGGAGGCAGAGGCAGGCAGAGCTCTAAGTTCAAGGAAAGCCTGGTTTACACAGCAGTTATAGATCAGCCAGGACTACATAGTGAGGCCCTGTCTCAGAAAGAAAGAAAGAAAGAAAGAAAGAAAGAAAGAAAGAAAGAAAGAAAGAAAGAAAGAAAGAAAGGAAGAAAGAGAGGGGTGGGGTGGGGTGGGGTGGGGGGAGGAAGAAAGAAGGGAAAGAGGAAATGGGTGCTAGTCTCTGATGGTCTTTTCTCTCCATTTAATTTGATGTTGGCTGTCGGCTTGCTGTATATCGCTTTTATTATATTTAGGTATGTTCCTGTATCCCTGACCTCTCTAAGACCTTTGAATAAAGGGGTGTTGGATTTTATCAAAGGCTTTTTCAGCATCTAATGAGATGATCTGATGGTCTTTTTCTATTCTTGTCCTGGTTCTGAATACCAGAAGTACGTCTTGGGGATGGAGAAATTCTCAGTGGTTCTTCCCTCTAAAACATGTATTCCTTAACTAAAAACTTGCCAAGGGTTGAAAGACAAGGCAATTAGTTAGTTCAGGCACCACTGAATAGAGGTGTGGGCCTCACTCTCCTGCCGTGGGGAGCAGAGGGGCTGAGGGGTCATTGTTTGTTTGTTTGTTTGGACGTAGTATCTCCAGCCATAGCCCTGTCTGGCCTAGAACTCAGTATGTACATAAGGCAAATTTACAGCAATTCCCCTGTCTCAGCCTCCTGAGTGCTGGGATTATAGGCACATGCCACCAAATCCATCTGAAGAAATGTGTGTGGGGGGGAGGTTGGGTACATAAGTGTGTAGTGTGCATGCACATGCGTGCATTTGGAGGCCACAGTTCTACCTTGGGTGCTGTTTGTTCCTCAGGGGTTGTCCACCTCATTTATTGAGACAAGGTCTTTCCCTGGGACCTGAGGCTCCCAGACTAGGCTAGCTGGCCAGTTATCAGCTTGTCTCTTCCTCCCAGCACTGGATTACAACACAGGCATTTCACGTGGGGGCTAGAGATCTGGGCTTAAGTCCTCATGCTTGTATGGCTGGCACTTTACTGACCGAGCCTCTCTTCAGCCTTTAGTTGAGAAAGTTTTGAGAAGCCCAAATTTCTTGGAAGAATTTGCTTTTATAAACAAACTCCTTCTTCACCAGTCAGGAAGGCCAGTAGCCCTTGTGAGGTTCACTTTTTTCCTGAGCATGCTGGGCAGAGTCTAGTTTGGACTGAGAGCACCCAGCCAGCAGAACACAGCTGGAAAGCATGTCTGCCGATTGCTGGTGGCCTAGTGATGGACTGCTTGGTTCTCTCCTTTCCTGTCTCGCTTTCCCTTTTGAGTCTGGCGATGGGGCTTGGCTTCAATCAGCCCACCAAAACCAGTATTTCTCTGAAATCTGTAGTTTTAGCTTCAAACTTTAGTTCAGTTTTGTATTCTGCTGCAAGACACATTCTTCTTTGTTTTCATATGGTGATATGTGAAATAACTTATTGATTAAATTGCCCAACTCTGTTCCTCACTCTATTTCCTATTGTCTATTTAAGGGTAAGAGAGAAACTGTAGACGAAGCTTCGTGTCTGTCTGTCTGTCTGTCCTGCCACACTGTTTCTGTGTGTCACTGGGGAGCCAGTTCCATTCCAAAGTGAATCCCGGATGGCCTGGCATTTCTTCATTGCCTGGAGCTTGCACAAGCTCCTGTACCTCCCTCTCCCCTGTAGAGAGGGCCCACAGAAAGGAGGGAGGTCCTTCAAAGAGTTTGCAGCTGGGGAGCCTGCATATTCCATCCCTGGCTTGCATGGCCAAGCAAAAGTCAGGAAAAACTTCCCAGTGTGACATTCTTTCCTTTTTCTTTCTTTCTTTTTTTTCTTTGAGACAGGGTTTCTCTGTATAGTTTTGGTGCCTGTCATGGATCTCACTCTGTAGACCAGGCTGGCCTCGAACTCACAGAGATCCGCCTGGCTCTGCCTCCGGAGTGCTGGGATTAAAGGCGTGCATCACCACTGCCTGGCTTCCTTTTTCTTTTTACAGCTTTAGAAATTGAACTCAGAGCCATGTGTATACCAGACAAGCAAGCTATCACTGAGCTATACATCAGGGTATTGACTTTTCTGGGTTTTCATTTTGATGACATTCAAATAAAGAATCTGCATGTTGGCCCCAGTAACCAAGCTCTACTATCAAGTGAATGGGGACCTCAGACTGGTACTTCGAATTTTCTGGGCTGAGGAGAAAAGATTCAAGTGTGATTTTTATACCAAAGTGTTGTATTTGTGCCAAATGAGGGTAAAATGTATGCTACCTTACCGAAGTTTCCCCAACATTTCCATTAGAGTAAGGTGAGTCTCACAGCACAACCGATCTAGACAGACTCCCAACACCCGCTCCACGAAGGCTCCATCTGTCAGTGTGCATAGGGAGATAACTGCAGCAAAGCTGGGGAGCCTAACATGTGCACACATATACGTGTAAATATATAAACATGTCTATGTACACACAAATATTGGAGATAAGTAGCAACATGGATGCTGTTAAGGGGCACTCTTAGTTTAGAAGCTATGCAGTAGCTCCTAAAAGTGGTCATATTTTAAAAAAATACTTATTTATGTTTATGGGCATTTTGCCTGCATGTGTGTCTATGCACTGTATGTGTGCCCAGTGTTCTGCGAGGCCAGAAGATGGTACTGGATCCCCTTGAACTGGAGTTACAGAAAGTTGTTAGTGGCTGTCTGGATGCTGGGAATCAAACTCATGTCCTCTGGAAGAGCAGCTAGTGCTCTTAACTGCTGGGCCACCTCTTCAGTTCCAAGGTGCTCATATTTTATTTCTACCATAACTTCAAGAAGGACATTTGTGCCTGATTTGTATAGATGCATATTTTATATTGGCACCATAGTCAAAATAATGTAAGTCTAAATACTTGGGGTCTATAAGAACTTGGTTAACTCTAGGTGGGTACAAACTCAAATTTGAACAACCATTTTTATTCAAGCATGTGATCAGAAATTAACGATGGAGAGCCATTGAAACAAACACTTCCACATAGGGGCTGGAGTGATAGCTGAGTGTGAAGAAATGCCTGCTGTGGGAGCAAGAGGACCTCAGTTCAACCCCCAGACTCTGCACAGAAATCATGCACAGCCTTTGGGGCCTGTAATCCCAGCACCGTGGGATGGAAAGAGGCAGATCCTAAGAGCTCATTGCTTTGGCTAAGCCAAAATGGGCAAGCTCCTGTGTCAATGAGAGGCACCGTCTCAAAAAAGAAATGGAGCAGGACAGAGGAAGAGACCTGTTTGTGGTCAACTGAGCATCCACAAAGGAGCCAAGACAATTCAGTGGGGGAATGGACAGCCTTTTCAACAAACAACAGAAGGATAATTGGATTTCCTCATGCAAAAGAATGAAGTTGAGTTCCCGTATCACATCATAGATAAAAATTAATCCAAAATGAATCAAAGAATCTAGAAATAAAAGCTAAAAGCATGGGAGTCTAGATGAAAACAAAGGGGTCACTCCCTGTGACCCAGGGCTGGGTGATGGTTTCTCAGATGCTACTTCAACAGCAAGGGGAAAACCATAGGTTCAAGTCCCAGTGCAAAGAAGGGGGAAACGCAGAAAGGATTAAAAACAACAAGAACAAAAGCCAGATGGACTGGCGCCATCAGAAAAGGACAGTAGGCCTCGACAATAGGCCACCACACCCTCTTGTCTCAAAAAGTAATTTGGAGAGAGGTTAAGGATGAAGCTGGGCAGTGGTGGCTCATGCCTTTAATCCAAGTACTCAGGAGGCAGAGGCAAAGTCATCTCTGTGAGTTTGAGGCCAGTCTCATCTACAGAGCAAGTTCCAGGACAGCCAAGGCTACATGAAGAAAACCTGTCTCAGAAAAACAAAAACAAAATTATTATTGTGTGTGTGCCATAGTGCCCCCATGAATGTCAGAGGACAATTTTGTAGAGTTGGTTCTCTCTACTTTCTGTGGGTTCCAGGGATTGAACTCATGAAGTCACCTCACCAGGCTTATGTGTCAAGTTCCTCTACCTGCTGAGCCATCTTACTAGCTCTTGTTTTACAAAGATTTATTTTTAATTACGTGTGTGTGTGTGTGTGTGTGTGTGTGTGTGTGTGTGTGTGTGTTCAGATCTCAGTGGATGCCAGGAGCATGAGATCCCCTGGAGTTACAGGTGACTATGAGCTGCTGCCCATCATGGTCGCTGGGAACTGAACTTGGATCATTGATTGGCAAGAGCAGTACAGACTCTTGACTGCTGAGCCACCTCTCCAGCTCCCCTTTGTTTGTTTGAGAGAGGGTTTCATTCCGTAGCCCAAGCTAGCCTGGAACTCATTATGTAGTACAGACTAGCCTAGAACTCTTGGCATTCTGCCTGCCTCAGCCTCCCATGTGCTGGGACGATAGGTGTGAGTCATGTACCTGGCTTCACACTTGTATCCCTGGCAGCATCATTCACAATGGCCAAAAGACAGAAGCAACCCATGTGGTCACTGATAAATGGATAAAGAAAGTGTGAACTGATGCATACAGTGTTATTATTTAGCCCTAAAAAGGAAAGGAATTCTGATAGGTACTACAGCTAGACAGACCACGAGAACACTGTTAAGTGAAATAAGCCAGCTGCAAAATCATATGTCACCATATGATTTGTCACCATATGATTCTAATTATGTGAGGTACCTAGAGAGCTGATGTGCAGACAGAAGGTAGAGTGGGGATTAGAACTCGGAAGGGAAGAATAGAGAATTGTATTAGTGGGAATGGAATTTCAATCGCATGAAAAGGTTCTGCAGACAGATGGTGATGGCTATGTAACAATATGCATAATGCCACCAAGCTACACTAGAACCAGCCAACATGGTAATTTTTAAGTTTTTATTATCTTATTATTTACTTTCTCTCTCTCCCTCTCTCTCTGCCTCTCTCTCTCTCTGTGTGTGTGATGTGCACATGTATATGTGGATACATGCTTACGCCAGGGTACATGAATGGAGGTCAGAGGAAAACCTACACTGCATTACTCAAATCTTTCCTTGTACCATGTGGGTCTAGCCTGGAACTCAGGTCACTGGGCTTGCTGTAAGCACCTTTACCCACCGAGAATTGTCCTTTTGAAGGGTATCATGTTGCCTTAATTGATATTCTATAGGTAGGCCTAATAATATTTTTTTTTGTTTTATTTATTTAGTTTTTGCATCCCAACCAAAATTTCCCCTCCTCTCCCTCTTCCCAGTTCCTCCCTGCTACACCCACTCTTCCTCTTCCACTGTTTCTCTTCAGAAACGGGCGGGCCTCCCATAGATCTCAGCCAGCCATGGCATATCAAGTTGTAGTGAGACTGACTAGGCACCTCCTCCTCTATTAAGGCAATCCGTACAACATGGCAAACTGCACATTACTGTGTAATGTGCCACTGTAAACACAAGGAAGGGACTATAGTTAAGTCCATTTTCACAGCAGCCTGAGCACGCAGCCCAGTCCAGCCCTCCAGGATCATTAGGTCACTGCACACTTCCAAGGTAAGTGCTTTTAGACCTCTAGAACCTTCTCTGAGGAACTTCTTCTACAGGGCTCTCCAAGTGAGCATTCAGAGGGTTCTGGGGGAAAAATCAGTGAAATCTGCTGTTTATTTCTAAATAGAAGCCATGACCCCAACCTCGTCCATATAGCTCTGTGGGGGCAGGACATGAGCATGAAGGCCGGAAGCTTCAGATACGGACGTAGGGCAACAGTGTACTATGATTTTGTTCTGTGTGGCATTCTAAAACGTCCTAGGAACAACAGGACTCTCTTCCAATACATTTTGGAAACACTGGGTTAAGTTCCATCAGGCATTTGATGCCCTTTCTCCTTATCTCCCATTGCCAATGTGTCCATGTGCCCAGGGGGCATGGAAGGGTCCTCACAAGAGTCTAGAGTCATATAAAACTGACCACAGAACAGCTTCTTGGTCATTCTGAGAAGCAGATATTGCATAAACACACTTTGGCACACTTATATTTTATGAAAAATGATGAAGATGGGAGGTCATAAACACTGGGCCAGAGGGTGGCAAATGTCCTTGGCTTCCTCTCAAGACTCTGCCTTGGTTCTGCCTTTGAGACATTCATAAATGCCACTTGTGAACAGAGAACCTGGGTGTCCTATAGCCCAATGATGTCTGCATTCTTTCCCTACGTTCCTGTACTCTTGCTCACCAAAAGGTAGTGTCAGCAGGAGCAAGACACCCCGGCCCTGTGACAATTCTAATCCTTAGGCAGAGCTGAGATTCCCTGCAAATATAAGGTGGCTTTCTCTTGTGGGTTTTGTTATTATTTTTTGTTTGTTTTTGTCTTTTTAAGACAGGGTTTCTCTATGTAGCCCTGGCTGCCCTGGAACTCACTCTGTAGACCAAGCTGGTCTCAAACTCATAGAGATCCACCTGCTTCTGCCTCCCAAGTGTTTGGATTAAAGGTGTGCAACACCACCACCAAGCTGTTTTTTTTTTTTTTGTTTGTTTGTTTTTTGTTTTTTGACATTATAATTAAAAGATTGAAGGTGTGCCAAGGCTCAGGGAAGAGTCACTACTGTTTCTGGGCAATGCCCAAACAGCTTACATTCATTTCTATTCTTCAGACACAAAGCCCTCAGGTCCAGATACCAGGGCATGAAGCCATGCATCCCCTTCAGCCAAATGAAATCCACAAACACTCCACCATTACAACGAAGCTTGAAACCAGTCAAGCTTTTATTTTATTTTATTTTAAAAAAGAAAAGTCTAATGGTGTACAGTCTCTACATGCTACAGCTAGGTGTTTATCCCCTGCCCCCTCACATTTAACACTCACGGGAAACAAAAGCCAACACCAGGATCTGTCAGTGGGCCTAGGGGGTGTGAGACGGGCTGAGAACCCAGGGGTCCCCAGCATCATCTATGGACAGACACACACAATGAGCCATGCTGCCCAGAGCCCACTGTTCCTAGAGGGGTGTGAGAACCAACTGAGCTCCTCAGTGGCCCTGGAACAGCAACTGGGTATGGCTAAGGTGACCATGGTTTATCACACACCCAGTAAGAGAGGTGCTACCGGAAATTACAGGGCACAAAGGCATTGCAGGCGTAATATGGACACCTCCATTGCATTAGAATTGCTTATTGCTGTAGTAAGCCTGGCGGGCACCTTTGCTGTTAGAAGCATAGACGTGAGAGTGAAGGCCGCTGGGATGGCACCGGGTCTGGTCTTGATGAAAGCTGAGCCCTCATTGCGACTGTGGAGAAGAGGATGGAGATGGGAAGGAAGATGGAACACTCACATACGAGGGGCTTGGTACCTCGATAGTTAGCACCGGAGACCAGGCATCACTCCACACAGCAGGGAGCTCTGGTCTGGGGGAAGTTTGTTCAGAAGGTGGCCCATGAGCAGGTGAGGAGTACGAACCATGGTCTTAACTCTATAGCTCTGCTTGGGGTCAGGTCGGTCCAGCTGCTTGAACCCTAGCAAGTCAGGAGCTACTCTTCCAAGCGAAGGCAAGGCCTCAGGCCTAGCTGCAAATTAATTTCCTACCCATTCAGCCCACACCCCTCTGCTTCAGGGAATCTTTGGTCTGTGGTAGGATATGGCTGTCTGTAGATACAGAAAAACCCTGAAGGACAGTTTAGACAGCTAGCCAAGGAGCTGAGATCGCCACGCTATTCAAAGAAACGGCAAGGCTTCCCAAGATGCAGACTATGTCAGCACTGAAGAGCTCAATGGTAGGACAGGAGCTACGCCATTAATGTTATCTGTGATGCTGGGATGGAGCCGGGGCCCCACGAATGCGGGCCAGTGCAGCACCTCCAGTCGGCAGCTTTTAGACAGTAGGGGTGGTTCCTTCCTCGAACTTAGAGCACATATTTGGTGATAAACACTGGACTGTCCTTCTTAAGTCTTGGGGAGATCTGGCACCTGTTCTTTAGTGAGGCACATGTGCCCCCTACTTTCCACCTATTACCCAAGTCCCCAGTGGGTTTAGAAACAGTTTAAGGTCAAGAACTGTGCCACAGAAATCTACTCTATGGAGAAGTCTGGTGGCAGAGGCTGAAAATGCCTGGCACGGCTCTAGAAATTTCCTCCCTCCCCTGGTCTTGGACTGGGGTCATGATATAAACACAAATGGCCACGAGTGACTCTGGCCAGAAAATATAAGCCAAGTCTCATTTTACCGAGTGGCCGTTTTCAAGTCCAGGTCTCCAGAGGTCAGGCCACTTGCTCTCAGGCAGAAACAACGCAGTTGTGGAGCCAGAGAGCAGGGCCCATCTGTAGGGGTCTGTGGCCAATCTTTGGCCAGGGGTTTGTGGGGGCAACACCTAAATTCAGAAACTGGGTCACTTGATTGCCTGCAAAGACTAAACACATTTCTCTGCTGGTGGCCAGTATCTGGACGAGGCTGGATGTGCCATCACCCTCCACATCTTAACTTTCTCATTACATATTGGGGCTGATCCTTGGCATCTGACGGGGCTGATGTGAAGATTAAGGGGGGCGGTGGCAGGTTTCTGTCGGTGATCTGATCTGTGATTGGTCCAGACACTGCTACCATGGTCTTGGAAGTTTTCCAAGGCAGGGATGGAGGGGAGTCTGGTACATGCTCCATCCCAGAGGAGTGGCCCCATTCCTGGATGCTGAAAAGCTTAGTCCCAGGTAAGGGAGGCTGGGTGAGTCACTGGCTCCGCAGACCAACTCACTTCCAGTTGACCAGAGCAAGATGACCACTATGGTTGATGGAGCTTGCCACAGAAATCTCCAGGCTGTGCATGTGACCCAAGAAAAGGACAGTGAGCAGAGAATGCACCTTGCATACCTACAGTTCACCTCAGCACAAGGATAGGACAAAAGGCAAATTCTAGTACCTGCTGCAAAGTAGGGACGTGCAAACTACTTGAAAAGGTTACAGATAGTCAAATGCAAACAAGAAAAACAAAAACAAAAATGCAAAAAAAAAAAAATCAAATAAAAAAAAAAACTTTGCCTCTTCAAAGACCTGTAAAACAGCTTCATGAAAGCTATTCAAGTGAAGGTGTTGAAACTCAAAAAAACAAAACAAAAGCTACGAGGCTTCCTGCACAGTGGTGTGTGTGTGTGTGTGTGTGTGTGTGTGTGTGTGTGTGTGTGTCCTTGAAGAAGTGCTAAGACTCTCTCAGCCTCCCCTCTCCCTAACTGCCTCTTTCTCCTGAGGCCCTGGGCATAGACTAAGCAGGAATGTCCTTCAGGAGGGGCCTCATTCCCTGGCCCAGTACTCTGGGGTGGGGTTGGGGGGGGTGGGCTGAGCAGAGGAAGAGAGCCATGTGCCACCATGGGTCAGAGGGTCAGAGAAACGGGGCTGGGGAGGGGTGGGGGCACAGAAGAGATCTGCTTGCGCAAAATCTTTGGCACTGCAGGTAGGATGCAAGCATCTTGAAAAAGGGGCTTTGCGGTTCCCAAAGCCCAGGTTAACAAAAAAAGGGTGTGGTGTGAGTGAGAGGTTTCTGGGGTAGGCGTAGAGCAGGACAGGGCAGCCTCTTCTGCAGGGCCTTTGGGATGAGATGGAGTTCTGTCCTCTCAACCCCACCCCTCTTTTACAGGAAACCTGTTCATAGGTACAACTTGCTCTGGGCTGGGGGCTAGAAATCTGAGTCCTGATTTTAGCCCCGTGATAGCTAAGCAGGCCTCTTGAGGTCCCAGTTAAGTCTATTTAGTCAAAATAGGGAAGGGCTGCCCTGGGCAGTTCTCCAGGAAGCCACACCTGCCAGGGGCAAGAGTCTTGGCTACTGAAGGGTCTTGGCTACTACTGCTCTGTTTAGTTTACCACAGAGCCGGCTGCTGGTCCTTGGCCACCAGAGCCCTCTTTAAACCACCAAGAGACACTGCCTCAGCTCTCCGTATTCCCCTTCCCCACATGGGGTGCCAGCCTACAAGCTCTGTGCCAGCTACCAAGGATCCAGGGCATACCCTGCCCCGGAGAAGCAGCCACAAGTCTAGGGCAGTCACTACTGTCCCCTTGCTCATACCACGAGGAAGCCCCCAGGCCATCTGCCCCGGTACCCAGTCAACCTGCATCTCCTCCCTCACCGGCTCGTTCTTCCCAGAAGAACATGGGTGCTGGAATCAGGCAGGCCTGGACTCAAACCTCCTCCCCCTCCTCTTCCTAGCTGGTACATCCTGGGGCCCATAGAGCCTGCGTTTCCTCATCTAAAAAATGGGTGTGATAGAATAGTGGGGGCTGGTGAAAGATTTGGATATGAAGGCAAAAGGCCAAGGGCAGTTTGGCACCTACTGGGCAAAAAAGCTCTCACAGGCTGTATGCCTTGCGAAGGGCCCCTTATTTAAACAAACTTGGAGACTTGTTTTAGGGACTGGGGGAGGTGGGACTGGGAGGCTTTTGTAATTTAAAAGCCCTGGATGGACCAGAGGCTGCAGCAGTGAAGTGAGGCATGCTCCTTCAGGACGGGAGGCAGGATGAGTGAGTGAATCTCCAGGATCACTTCACGGAAGCTGCATCTGGGCAGGACTTAGAAACAGAAAGCCTGGAAGCTGATTCCTTCAGGACACGGTTCTTCCAGGTACCAGGCATTCTGGGAACACTGAACAAAGCCACTACCGGGCTTCCAGAAACATGGAGACATTAGAGCGAGTTGTCACAGGCCGTGTGGGCGGTCCCTCTATGCCGCATCTGAGCACTGGGGTGCAGTCTGGAAGCTCTCCAGGTGACAGGTCTCAGTCCTGGAGATCTGAGAGTGTCACTGTCCTGCTCCTAGGTGACAATGCTATGGACTAGGCGGACGGGTGCTACTATAGAGAAAGATGTTGATGTGATTTCTACCTAGCAAAGGCTGTGGCTTTCGAACCTTTTGGGGGTGCCACAGCAGGAGAATCAGACCCCAGGTGACAGGACATCTCTGCACCAAGCATTCTCCACTCTGGGAGGGAAGAAGCCACAGCACCCCAGTGGCCCCCTTCCTTGAAACTGTGTGGAGACAGATAAATTAAGATGCATATTAAATACGTGGGAGAGGCCGGCAGGAACTGCAGGGTCTCCGGGCAGGGTGGGGAAGCTAAGGTTTCTTCCGGAGGTAGTTGGAAGGAATCCAGCCTTCCCAGGAAGGAGCCCCGCTGAGGACCTGGCAGAACCACCAGCCACTGCTGTTCTTCTCCCGGACTTCAAACACTGTCCCTTCTTGGAAGCTGCTGGTGTCTTCGTCTCCTTCAAAGTTGGCCACAGCCACATACAGTGAGTCCTTTGGGCCGTCGGCATTGAGGAAGGAGGCTGCTTTCTCTCTGTTGTCTCCCACCTTGCCAGCCAGGCGTGGCCCCAGCCCACCTTTGCTTCGCAGGTCGTCCTGGCCCGTCGAGGAGTTGGTTAGGAAGGGTTTGGCTTTTGGAGGGACGAGGAGGGCACGGCCTGGGGCAGGCACGGCCCTGCTTTCGTTGGCTTCACGCTGTGGCCCTCTGACCTCTGGGAGGGGCCTGCACGACAACGGTGACGAGGAGGTTTTCTTGGGGGGTGGGGGTCTCCGAGGTGGGACCACGGGTCTTTGCTGGGTGGCTTCTTGGACAGGCATAGGCAAATTTTTGGGTGCAGGGTCTGTGGTCTTGGCTGGCCTGGGAGGGGCTCTGCAGGGTGTCTCCTTTGGACTCAGCCCATCCTGTCTGCCAGACCTGTCCTGACCACGGCCAGGTCCCTCCGCTGGAAGGAAGCTTCGGCTGAGAGCTGTGTCCTGGCCCGCAGCAGCATGGTGGCTCTCCCCATCCAATAAGGCTTTCTCCTGGGACTTGGCAGGTCTGAGCTTGCTCCTGAGGTTGTAGATGTCCACTTGATCTTCCTTCTGAGCTGGCTCCGTCTTGGGGGAAGGAGTTGGTTTGGGCCTAACCTGAGGTCTAGACTTCAAGAACAGATTTTGGGGAGTGGCTTCCGCCTTCTCCTCGGGCAGCTCGGCTTTGGACCTGGGGATGGGACGGAGGTTGGGCTTCTTCACTTCCTTGGCCAGCACCTTGTGGCCGCACTCCAGTCCCATGTCGTTTTTCAGTGGGAACAACTTGCTTTTGTCGGGTTTGGGCTCTGGCTTCCTGCTGTCCCGGGCCGGCGAGGCATGCTTGGCTGGAATCATTGGCAAAATCATGCCAGGTGGCTTGGGGGAGGAGCCCCGGAGTGGCTCCATCTTCTGTCTCTCCCTCTCCAGCAGCTCCTCTTCGGACTTGATGATGGACTCTTTGCGTGGAGGGAGGCTGGGCTTCTCCTCCTGTGTGGGGTCTGAGATCTCCTCATAGCCTGCTGATGCAGACAGGTCTGAAGATGCCTTTCTTGGGGCCTCTTTTCCCCCTTTCCAGTCTTTGGACCACAGCATCCCAGAGTCCACAGCACCATGTGGTGCCTCCGGCAGGGGCCTGGAGGGCCCCACTGCTTCTGGACCCAGACTGTTCTCCATTGCCGCTGCATCCCCAAGCCGGAGCTGAGTCATCTCATGAGGCAGGGGAGCCAGGAAGTTGGGCCTTGAGGCACTGCTGGTCTTCTTGTACTTGTCAATGAAGGTTGCTGGAGCCCATCCCTCCTTATCGTCCATCTGAATATACCACCAACCACTTAAACTCTTCTCAATCACCTAGGAGGGGGACAGGAAAAGTGCTTAGTAGGTCTGATACCACAGCCCAGGCGGGCTCCACAATTTATGAAAGAACCCACATGAAACAGGTACGCTGGAAGCTGTCCTCTGTCCCTGCAAATTCTCCTGTGAGGTCTACGCTAGGCCAGTGTGGTGGTGTGGATGAGAATGACCCACAGGCTCTTTATGTTTGAATACCTGGTCCCCAGTTAGTGGAAGTGTGTGGGAGAGAACAGGAGGTGTGGCCTTGTTGGAGGAAGTGTGTCACTGGGGGTGGGCTTTGAGGTTTCAAAAGACTCGTGCCATTTCCAGTGTCTCTCTCTGCCTCTTGCTTGTGGATCAAGAAGTGAGCTCTTAGCTGTTCCTGCCGCCATGCCTTTGCTCTGCCATCACGGGCTCCTAAAACCTGAGACTGCGATCCCAACTAAAGGCTTTATAAGTTGCCTTGGTCATGGTGTTTTGTCACAGCAAAAGAAAAGTGACTAAGACACCCAGCTATGGACACTGTATCAGGACACCTTGTTGAAGGTGGATTCTTGTCCATATTGATTTTTGAGATGGGAGTATTGCTATCTTGCCAGTTTAGCTTCTAAGTCCTGGCTCCAGCCATCCTCTTGCCCTAGCCACCTGAACAGCTGGGATTGTAGGTGCACACTGCCATATCTATCAGGTTCTTGTCCACTTGTGGACTGTGATGAGGACCCTTTGAAAGATGTGGCCGACAGTGCCTTAGAAGGCACCTTTGGGGGAGGGGTACTTACTAACATCCAGGCCCTCTGCACCCTGGGCTTAATTCCCTTTCCCTCCGTGAGGTGGGAAGCTACAGGGATCTATGGGTAGCTGCAGGTCAACTTGGGAGGACTAGGCCACCAATGCCTCCTGCTGCAATGCCAAAGAAGTACAAGGCAAAAGCCACGAAGAAGGAAAACTATCCTTGATCCTGGCTTCTTCAGCCAAACACTAGAGGAGCTGGCTGGTGTTTAGAGCAGCTACGCCATATGAAAAATGGGAATCTTTAAACACAGGAATCACACTTAGGTCGATGACGCGCTAGGCCTACATGCAGGGGAACAGAGGCCAGTGGAATAAAGGGAGTTCATATCTCTCTCTCTCTCTCTCTCTCTCTCTCTCTCTCTCTCTCTCTCTCTCTCTCTCTCTCTCAGATTTATTTATTTATTATGTACACAGTGTTCTGTCTGCATGTATGCCTGCATGCCAGAAGAAGGCACCAGATCTCATTACAGATGGTTGTAAGCCACCACGTGGTTGCTGGGAATTGAACTCAGGACCTCTGGAGGAGCAGCCAGTGCTCTTAACCCCTGAGCCATCTCTCCAGCTCCGAGTTCATCTCTTATCTCCATCTCTCCCTCATGCCCATACCCACTGGATTGAATGGTGGGTAGAGATGAGGATGTTATTTTGAGATTTGATGTTCCCTTTGTCTTTTTGATCTAGTATCATCCGAGTGAATTCTTGGAGATGAGCGACACACAAACTGTATGCTACGGGCTGAAGTGTGCCCCGGAATCCCTGTGTGAAGCATTCACCTTCAGCACTCCAAATGTCCTTGCCTCTGGATGGGGCCTTGAAGGAGGTAACTAGGTGGAAATGGGTCATAAGAGCAGGCTCTAGTTTACTAAACTGATATCTTCAAAGGAAGAGATTTGGAAATACAGAGTAAGGGACTGCATGTCCTGAGTAAAGAATCCACAGGAGATACCAATCCTGCCGCATCTTCATCCTAAGACTCTAGCACCATGAGAAAGCAAATCACTGGGTTTAATCTAGCCCATCTGAGGTGTTTTGGTATACAGCAGGCCCAAGAAAACCAGCAAAGGCAATTCCCCAGCAGGTTCTGTACACAGGGAATGTGACACTCATGACCTTCCTGTGATCCAGAACCATCATCCCTTTCTACAAATGGAGAGCAGAACCTCAAGAGAGCTGAGGGTTGGGCAGAGGGTTCTGGAGAGAGTGAATGGTGGAGGGGAGCATGGAGGGCAAGCAGCTGGGCTCTGAGTACTGCCAGACCCTGCCTCTTAGGAAGAGCCAAGCCTGGCCTGAGAAACTGCTACAGGAGTCATAAGGACTGAGGCCCGGCAGGAGCGATAGAGGGCACAAACTCAGCACTGGGAGACCAACTCTGGGGCCTGCAGCCCTGGGTTTCAGCTCAGAGCTCTGCCATGTGAATGACGACAGCAGCGGTAACACCCAAGGGCGTTACTCATGCCCAGACACGCAAGAGCGCCCCATCTTTGTGAAAGCAGCAACTGTATTTGGTAGGTGCCACATTAGCCAATCAGAGGGAAGGTCACCAAGAAAAGGATGCAGTGGACAGGCAGGACATAGTGAGTCTAGCAGACTGACAAATATGTGACTGGTATGCTATTATACTCAGTAGTGTGGGTCCAGTTAATGTCACTGCTGGATACATGGCCTTCATCAGCAATTCAACTCCATCACTAAGCCAGCGTGAGGGAAACTAAATGGGACAATGACGAAGAGAAGATGCCAGTGTGGCTTTGTGACTGACACTCAGGGAAAGGAGAGTGGCAGAAACTCCGGCCATTTGGGTCTTTTTGTTTGTTTGTTTTTGTTTTTCTTTTGAGACAAGGTCTCACTAGGTAGCCTGTGCTGCCCTGCAACTTCCTATGAAAACAAGGCTGGCTCCAGCTCATAGAGGTTGGACTACTTCTGCCTCTTGAATGCAGGGATTAAAGGCGTATGTACCCATTCCTGTTGCCTATTTGGGTTCTTGTTGATAGACAGAAGCCACGTGTTATGATGAAAGAAACAAACGCAAGGTCGCTAGAACTAAAGGAAAGGAAAAAACCTGGGCTTTAAAACCAGACAGATCTCAGTTCAGTCTCTGTTCCACCACTCACTAATTGCACCCTTAGACGAGCACTGACCCACTCCCCGAGTTGCATCTGTGAGACAGGCTGACACTGATCTCCCCGGCCTCCTGTCGAGCACAGTCATCAAGTAGGTAAGGCACCAAGGAAGTGGCCACCTCAATAGTACAATCGCCACCGCCACCCCACTGCCATCTCAAAACGTGTGAAAGATAAACAGGGCGGACAATGAGGGAGTCTCACTGTAGCCTGGCTGCCAGGAGCTTCTGGACGCATTAATGAGCGTAGGGGCCTGAGATTATACAGATATGAACCAGAAAGCAAAAGAGGAAAAAGGAAAACGGTGTATGGAACTCATCACACGAAACAACAACTGTTTAAGCCCTAAGCTTTAGTGGCAATTATTCCCTCAAAAAAATCCACCAATGGGATCTATCAACATCGTGGAACTGTA
The DNA here is from genome assembly GCF_004664715.2 of Peromyscus leucopus. NCBI lineage: Eukaryota > Metazoa > Chordata > Mammalia > Rodentia > Cricetidae > Peromyscus > Peromyscus leucopus. The sequence continues at coordinate 5,868,859 of NC_051086.1, forward strand.
AAGCAAAGTTTCGAGGTGGGGGTGGCAATGATTTTGTTCAAGAATGCTTGACATGGCTGAGCATGGTAGTGCATGCCTTTCATCCCAGTTCTCGGGAGGCAGAAGCAGGCGCTGTGAGTTCTGGCCAGCCTGGTGTACATAGTGAGTTCCAGAGCAGCTAGGGTGACGGGGGGGGGGGGGGGGCGTGTTGTGTTAGATATAAGTTTGTCGCTGGACCAGCTTGAGCAAGAATAGAGGAGAAAGGTCAGAAAAGAAAAGGAGCTGCAACACTTCCATTGATGCCCCCGTTTTCATTGCCGATGTGTTGCTGAGATCCTGAGGATCCCTGGCAGACTTCTGAACATTCTGAGCCGGGGTGGCAGTGCTTATTGCTCAATACCCTGTGTTAGTAGAAACTGCAGGAGATACATTGTCAAAGGATCTCTAGCTTTCATGAAGTGAACTGAATCCAGGGTCTGTCTGTGCACACCAGGCTTACGCTCCACCACAGAGCTGTGCCTCCAGCCCAGGGAAGCTGTGTCTTAAAACCACATGATGCTTTTCAGCTCTCAAGGGAAGAAGCCTTTCATAGCCTACATGGTTTCAAGATGGAATGGACAGTGTCTTCTCTTTATGTAACACATTAGAGGAAAGAAGTCATGAATCTGCAGCCCAGACCAGAGGGAAGTAGGGAGTGGATCAGAGACCGAGAAAGAATCCTCAGGTGACTCCTGGCAGTTTCTCAGAGGGCAGGGAGTTCTGCAAAGGGTAGGAGACAGGGAGGCACTGAGGGAGGTGGGGGCAGGAGCAAGTACATGACTGGGAGGAACTAGCATGTCACTACACAAGCAGCCAGCCTGGCTGGCCTCTGCCCTAGGTCCCGTTCTTGTAGACTGTAGGTGGCAACTGTGACCCCCTGCAGGCTGGGGTCACAGAGATGTGACACTGCTCCATAGCCGGCTCAGAAGGCTCTGGAAGCCGATCAACCTCTTTTGTGTATTTCCACGGACTGTCTGACTCAGAGCTGCCTTGTCTTTCACTTCATTCTATGATGCTCGACGATGGGACCCAGGCCTCATGTGTGCTAGGAAACTGATCGACTGCTGAGCTATAGCCCAAATCAGGGACTGACACCACGGAGTAACTGCAGTAAGTATCAGTAACAACACAAAGAATTGAGGAAACCGAGGAAAAAGATAATCAGTGGTAACGGCAGGAGTGCAAGTTAAACCACCATGTCAGACAGACAGAGAAGAACATCAAGTCAATCAAAGGCGGGTGAAACAAGAACAGGCAGCTGCAAAAAAAGAATCCAGAAGAACGCTTGGATGCTGCGGGCTGCAGGAATATCATAAGAACTCAGCTGGTTATGGCAAAGTCACTACCTGAAGGAATCAGGGAATTCCTCCAGAGGAAGCCAAATCCCAAGGAGTTTTTGGTGTTACTTGGCTTGTTATAGATCAGCTGTCTTCTGTTATGAAAATCATGTGTGCCTTCATAGTTTTCCCAATTGACTTTTCCCTAAGAAGGGCTAACAGTGTGGACTGATCACTCTCTGGACATACACATTCCAGGTGTTTGGAGAACTGCCTCAGGAAAGGCTTTCTCTGGAATCAGATTCTCCCTTGGCCACTTTCAAGGACTAGCAGTAATAACAGTCCACATGCAAGTTTCCTGATTTAAGATAAATTCCACAAGGAGACACCACCTAGGTCAGGTAAACGTTAAGTAATAGCTTTACACAATTCAGCTCGGACCCTCCTTTCTTACAGCCTTACTAACTTTATAGACATTCTAACTCCTTACCTAACCACTTCTAGGAATATTTAGATAACTTTCTGTGCTGACAGCTATGCTCAGCCAGAACTCCCAGTTCAAGCCTCCCTGTAATTATCATCATTGGCAACATCCCGCCAGGTCCATTCCCAGTTGGAGGAAAGTACTTTATCAGAGATACCTCTGTACTCTCTAAGAACAGATTTAAGCATCCAGGCTACCTGTTTGAGAAGGCCTGGCAGATGTGCCAATTAAGCTTTACTTCCTCTTTTCCCAAATCTTACCTCTGGTTCCAGACCTCCCTTTAACTATTACCAGAGGCATCTAGCTGTGCACAGGCTGCCTAGCAACTGAGCACACTCTCCCCCACCCTGCAGAAAAAAACGGCAGATAGCTTGGACAGATAGGAGCCACAGGAAAAAAGAAGACAGTTTTATTTTCTCCCATTGACCTAGCAACTTACAGATTCTTAACATTTTCTACCAATCACGTTTAATAGTTTTATAGTTGAGCACATAAGATCCCTCTTCTTAGATATTACTCGAATTTAGCCTTTAGTTAATTCATTTCCCCATTGGTCACTTCCCTTTGGGGTTGCAAATAATCATTAACAGTTATTGCCTCTCAATGCGATTCTTATCACCCCTCCTTATCACCCCTCCGTTTGACCCTGGAAGCCTGGCTTTATATACCAGGACTTCCAGGACACAGGAGGACGGAGAAGAGAAAAGAGAATGGAAGAACTAGACGGGTAAGAACTTGAGAGAGGAACAAACTGAGATGGGGAAGAATTAGATTGAAGGGCTAGAGGAGAGTACCAGAGGAACGAGATGGAAGATGAGGAAGAGTCAGATGGGGAAGTACTAGCTGGGTAAGAACAAGATGAAAAGGACCTAGATGAGGCAGAGTTAAGACAAGAGAATTAAGATAGAACTTAGAGGAAGCAGTAGATAAATATAGAGAGAAATTAGCCAAGAAAGGAACCAGACATGAGAACAGAGCTAAAGCTGTGTATAAAGGATGTTATGCCAGAGGAATTAAAGCAAGTGGACTATAGAACTCGGTGTGCTGAGATCCTATTTCCTGAAAATAGTCCTCGCCGTTAGTAGTTCTCTCTCCTGAGCCCCTGGGATGTATAATATTAAGGCTGGTCCCTCTAATGTTATATAAGACTTGGAAAAGAACATTATAATTGTTGAATGACAATGAGGGACATACTGAACAGCTGGAGAGCACATTGGTGAATTTAGAGACTGGGCAGGATGTCCTATGGGTGTACCACCCATCTTCTTACAGTCCATGTGTCATCTTAGATTGGCCATGATATCTACCATCTATAGAGAGGTACATAGGAAAAAGTTATATTGTTACTGTTTGGGGGAAAAATGACAAGCCAGAAAGTATATGTTCCACAGAGATAAAATCTTTTCTTTCTTTCTTTCCTTTTTCTTTTCTCTCTCTCTTCTTTTCTTTTTGGTTTTTTTTTTTTTTTTTTTTTTTTGAGACAGAGTTTCTCTGTGTATCCCCAGCTGTCCCAGAACTCACAGAGATCCACCTGCCTCTGCCTCCCAAGTGCTGGGATTAAAGGTGTATGCCACCAATGGCCACTGTAATCTTATCTTTTTGAATGCTCGTTAAAAACACAGATATGATCCCAGGAATGCGAGGGGGATGGAGTTGGGAATTTAGCTCAGTGGTAGAGTGCTTGCCTAGCAAGCGCAAGGCCCTGAGTTTGGTCATCAGCTCCAAAGAGAGAGAGAGAGAGAGAGAGAGAGAGAGAGAGAAGGAATGCGAGGGGGTGACTGGATTATAGGTATCCCAGAGATGAGTGGATTTAATCTCTGCCTCCTGAAGTGGAGGAGGAAGCATCCGGCCAAAGTTTACTCATGACAGAGCAGAAGTGGGGGCGGGGGGGGGGGGGCCCAGAGGCCAGATCCCTTGGCTCTGTCAGGAGGCATCTTTGCAGATTTCTCATCCCACTCTTGGATGCTATCCTGTTACCTGCAGGCTTTCTTGAGAGCATTGGGAAACATCTTTCATCCCTAAACTTGTGAAGATAAAATTTACACACGCGAAGAGAAAGGACTTCCATTGGTTACCCAGGGATCAGAGCACACATGCAGACAATGGGAGAGGAAGATGAGAGAGGGGAGGCAGGAGGTGGCAGGAACAAAGGACCAGGAGAGGGTGCAGTGGATAAAAGCACTTGCTGGGTAACACTAAAACCCAAGTTCGATCCTTGAACCCGTGGTGGCTCAGGTCTGTGTTCCCAGCCTCGGCACTCCTATGGCAAATGGAAGGCAGAGACAAGAGACTTGGCCAGAAGTTCACATGCAGAGTGCAGCAGCAGAAATAACAGGAGACTGCCTCAAAAACAAGGAGAGAACCAAATTGCGGAAAAACTGTCCTCTGACCTCCACATGCAGTAAGTGCCCTGGGCGCATACACAATAAACAAATCCTCTTAAAAAGGAAAAGAGAGGGGCTGGAGAGATGGTTCAGGGGGTAAGAGCACTGGCTACTTCACCAGAGGACCCAGATTCAGCTCCAGCACCCCCATGGCAGCTCACAACTGTCTGTAACGCCAGTGCCCGGGGATCTGACACCCTGGACACATGAGATACACAGACAGGCAGACAGGCAGGCAAAACACCCACACATATAAAAATAAATACGAATTTAAAAAAGAAACGGAATACAAGCCAGCCACACAGGGCCATATATTGTATAATTCCACTCTAGTGAGAAGGTAAAAAGGCCGATGCTGGCTGGGGGGACAGGGTTTCTGCTAAGGGCGTTGGAACTGAAAGATGGTTACACAACTCTGAATAAAATAAACCACTGACTTTTACACTTAACTTGGCAAACAGTTCGGTATGTGATTATGATGATACCTTAATAAAGCCGTTGACCTCGTCTCCCCTGCCCCATAGCAAGAGTAAGAAGAGAGAAGGCAATGCCAAGGAAAGATTGACAGCCAGTGTGCTCACCTCGACCTTCAGGCCGGCCTGGAAGCTGATGCCGTCTGGGATGGTGGTCTGGAACTCTGCAATGGTGTAATACTCTTCTTCCACCTGGGGTGGGATGGGAGGCTTCGGCAGGTTGAGGCCTCGAGGCTGGCAGGATTACACACAGAGCTGACTGAGTCAGGGTGGGATGGAGGGATTAGGGTTACACAGAATCACCACCGAAGGGGTACTGGGAGGCCTAATTAGTCTCTGAGGGGCAAAACAGAGGATTTGACTGTCATCTCCTAGTTGAGATCTCACTTGCCCTTCAACTTTACAGTAACAGGAGAGACATGGGACATTTGGGTGTATCAGGAGAATCTGAGAAAACGTAGAAGTGTCCGACTGTAAGAGGCAGCGAGGCTGTGGGAAGACCACAGGTCTTTGAATCAGACCCATGTGGGCTGGAATGCTGATGAAGGACCATGTCAAACTTCTGCTTCATCTCCTCTAGAATGGGCATCCTAACACTACTGGCCCGGAACATTGCTATGGCGATTAAATTTGCTACTGAGTGAAGCACCTGGCACATTTATGGTGCTGGACAGGTACCCAAGAAGTGGCAGACATTTTCAAAAGGCCCCTTTCCAAATTGCTTGTGATCACTAGTGTTTTACAGTTTGAATATCTGTATATGTAGTGAGATAGGATACCTGGGGATAGGATCCAAGTCCAAACACAAAATACATTTATGCTTCATGTATATTTAGCCCAACTATGACATTTTTCGATATTTTTAGTGCATCTGTGTTTTGACTGTGATCTCTCATGTAAGGTCAGGTATGGAATTTTCATTCCACTTTTGGTGTCATGTTGGTGCTCAAAGTGTCAAGATTTTGAAGCATTTTAGGTTTTTTGGATTAAGGATGCTCAATGCATATTGGTTAAAAGTTACCTATAGGCCTTTTTATATGTGGTGCAAGCTTTTTATCCCAGCACTCCTCAGGAGGCAGAGGCAGGCGAATCTCTGTGAGTTTGAAGCCAGCCTGGGCTACACAGAGACTTCCAGGCTAACCAAGGCTATAAAGTGAGACTCTGTCTATAAATAAATCAGTGAATTAATGAATTAATAAATGGACCTATAGAGTTAAAAATGGATCAGAGTACCAGAATGTCACCAATGACAAACCTGTGCTTCTAAGCTTGGGCCTGCTTCACATAGGTGGCTGCATGAAAAAGAACTGCTTGAAAAGTACTGGAACATGTGAGGTCTGATGGGTAACCCAGACAGGCCCCAGGCCAGGAAGGTGGGGCCCTAAGGCAAGTGTGCACTTACAATGGTCATGTCCCGGCGAGGAGGGGGTCTTTGCCTCATCTTTGGTGATCCTATGGAGAAACAAGACTTTACTCACATGTAGAGTTCTACAGACAGCTTCTCAGTTGTGGGAGCCAGGTGGGGTCTCATCCCTCCTTCCTCTGTCCAGGAGCCACATGTTTGTGCTTCCATGAGCCTTCATGAGAACAGCCTGATAGACTCTCCTCATGCTAGGCTCAGGACCCTCCATCAACATGGCCTTCCCTGGTTCTTTACTACATGGGAACAATAGATGAACGACTCTGATCCTCAAGTACGGGGAGGCTGTCCACACAGGGCATAAAGCATGGACTCAGAGCCACACAGGGCTGGGCCCAGACTCATCCTGGCACAGCACAAAATTCCTGTTGGACTCTGAGCCATAGGTCATTTTTTGTGGAATAGCCTAATGCATACCTCTCCCTGGCAGCTGGGGTAATGTGAAATGCCGATTTCCATGTCTACAAGAATATTAGAAAATACAACAGAGCGCTAGCCAAGACATTTAGCTGCCTATATAAGGACTACCTTGCAGCTGGGTGTTGCCATGTGACTAAGTCCAGTGGAGGATGAGGGAAGGTGGAACATTTGAGTTCTTTCACTCCTCCCTGCCTTTCACTGGCTGGACAGTGATGGGTCACACTGAATGATGAGGTCAACAGGAAACAGATGTAGGAGACCAGGATCCTTGACTGCACGGAAGCATCATCTCAGCTATAGACACAAAACTGCTCTATTGTGTAGAATGGAAATGAGTCTCTAGACCAAATGAGCCATTGTTATTAGGGGTGTGTGTGTGTGTGTGTGTGTGTGTGTGTGTGTGTGTGTGTGTCTTGGGGGAGGAGACTTTGATTTAGCATCTGAACATCCTAACGAAGTCATGTTACTTCAGATTTTCATTAGGTCCCCGAGTATTAGTGGACTATGCTCTTGACTCTGAGAGTCCAGAATCACAGAACGAGCCCTGCCACGGCCAGTGGCACCCATGAAGCTCTTTGCATTTAAGCCTGTACAGAGAGCAGGGGACTCAGCTCAGTGCCCTCATCTCTGTGAGGGGCTGGAGTCCGTTCTCCACAGATCCTTGCTGCCGTCAGGACCAGCACGGGATGCTGGGCACTGCGTTGAGGCCACAGTTCCAAGTACAATGCAGACAACTACGAGTAACCCTGCTCATGGGTGTATGATGAACACTAACAGTAAAATACATACAGGGAGGCTTTGAAAAGCAAGGGGGGTGAAGCCCTGTGCTGGAAGCAAACCCAACAGGGGATCGACTTTTCTCCCCCTGGTTCACATATGAGGCCATGGAGAAGACTGGAGGGGTATGGGCTTGGGTTCAAGCCCCAGTCCCACTGTTACCAGGTGAATGACCTTGGTCTCACCGCCTATTTTTCTCATTTTTTTTTTTTTTTTTTTTTTTTGGTCTTTTTGAGACAGGGTTTCTCTGTGTTGTTTTGATGCCTATTCTGGATCTTGCTCTGTAGACCAGGCTGGCCTCGAACTCACAGATTCACCTGGCTCTGCCTCCCGAGTGCTGGGATTAAAGGTGTGTGTCACCACCACCACCACCACCACCACCAGGCTATTTTTCTGACTTTTATCTGTAAAACAAAAGCTGTTCCTCAAGCCAGGTGGTGGTGGCAGCGGCGGCGGCGGCGGCGGCGGCGGCGGCGGCGGCGGCGGCGGCACACGCCTTTAATCCCAGCACTCAGGAGGCAGAGCCAGGCGTATCCCTGTGAGTTCGAGGCCAGCCTGGGCTACAGAGTGAGTTTCAGGAAAGGCGCAAAGCTACACAGAGAGACCCTGTCTCGAAAAACAAAAGACAAACAAACAAACAAAGCCGTCCCTCAAGGTTGGCAGAGGAGTCAGTGAGCTAACCAGGAGATTCCTGACACACACGAGGAGCTTATCATCATGACACAGTGGGACAATCTAGGGAAGGACCAGTACACTGTTCAGATTCTCTACTCTGCTGGTGCAATGTCTGGATAAGTTACCCAAGGTCCCCAAGTTTCTTTGTTTTTTGTTTTTTTTTTTTTGTTTGTTTGTTTGTTTTTCGAGACAGGGTTTCTCTGTGTAGCTTTGCGCCTTTCCTGGAACTCGCTTTGGAGACCAGGCTGGCCTCGAACTCACAGAGATCCGCCTGCCTCTGCCTCCCGAGTGCTGGGATTAAAGGCGTGCGCCACCACTGCCCGACCCCAAGTTTTTAACCTGCAGGACATCAACAGATGGCAGGCTGTTGAAAGGAAGAGGGCGACATGGGAGGTGCTCTAAGCTCAGACAGACCTCAGCTGTCTGGAGCAAGGGTGGGTGGCACTCACTCTGCTTAACGTCACCATCTGGCACCAGGCGACTTTCAAAACGGCCATCCCTCTGGTTGTTGAGCAGCTCCTTCTCCCTGCCCAGAGCATTCTGCTGCCGAGAAACACCATCCAGGTCGAGGGCCCCTGAGTGGGCAGATGAGCTGAGGCCCAGCTTTGGGGGCAAGGGCTCCCCACTGCTCTTCTTTAGGTAGGAAGCAGGGGCCCAGCCCTCTTTGCCCTGGAACCTGGAAGGAAGGGGAAGGATTCAGGTCAGGTTGGTCGTGTGTGTGTGTGTGTGTGTGTGTGTGTGTGTGTGTGTGTGTGTGTGTAGGTGTAGGCATGCCTCTATACGTCTTGTTCAGGATGGTGGATGTGGTGGTTTGAAAGAAAACAGCCCCCAAAGGGAGTGGCACTATTAGGAGGTGTGCCCTTGTTGGAGGAAGTGTGTCACTGTAGAGGTCGGCCTTGACGTCTCATATATGCTCAAGCCACATCCAGTGAGACAAACCACATCCTGTTGCCTGCAGGACAAGATGTAAGAACTCTCAGTTACCTCCAGCACCATGTATGGTTGCACATTGCCATATCCCACCATGATGATAATGGACTGAACCTCTCTGAACTGTAAGCCACCCCAACTAAATGTTTTCCTTTCTAAGAGTTGCCGTGGTCATGGTGTCTCTTCAGAGCAACAGAATCCCTCACTAAGACAGTGGGACAGAACATGCAATTCACGACCCTCGGAGGATGCCTACCTTAATCTTTTTTTAATGATTTATTCATGTATTTTTATGTAATTTGCATGTATGTCTGCATGACCGAAAAGAGCATCAGAGAGAAGAGAGGTTCAGATTACATGACAGATGGTTGTGAGCCACCATGTGGGTGCTGGGAATTGAACCCAGGACCTCTGGAAGAGCAGCCAGTGCTCTTAGCTGCTGAGCCATCTCTCCAGCCCCCTACCTAAGCCTTTACGCTAGCTTTCCAGGTCTTCCCCACCTGGTCTCCACCTGTCTCTCTCAACAGCTACTGTGTCCCACACATCCCTTCACTTGCAGTCTCCCAAATGCACCGTCACTTCCCCACACTGCTGCTTCGGGTGGGCCTCTACCTGGCAAGCTCCTCCCCTCCCTCCTGGTGGCACTTGCTCCTCTTCCCAGGCTTTACTTAATGTCATTAAGTCTTCTTCTGACATCCAAAAGAGGCCCAGTCTCCACAATGGCCCTCTGGATTCTGCACACCCTGTAATCCCAGCACCTGCAAAATGCACTTGGTTGTGGCTTTCCTGTCTCTAGCTAGAATATGAGCCCTTGGGGACGAGCAACCAGGTATCGGTGAACTCAATAAAGAAATGAAATGCCAAGGGGCCAAGCTGCCCAGCTCAAATCACATCATAGGCAAGCAGCGGTAAAGCTCTGCATCAGAGCTGTCCCCCATGGTACCACTGTGACGGTGACAACAGTCACAGCAGTGACAGCCAGCACTCTTAGCACCTCCTCTGTCACAGCTGCCCTGAGCACTTTACAGCTGTTCATGTGTTTGAGGCCAGCCAACCTTGGCAGGAGGGACTGCAGGTCCAGCCCCCTAACCTAGCTTCCCAGCAAAGCTTTTTAAGCACCAACGTGACCCCACCAACGGAAAATTCCACACTCGACTTCATGTGATGGATCACAGTCAAAATGCAGCTGTATTAGATTTGCATGAACTCATCTTCCAGCTGTGCTTTTACAGTGTATATGTAACACAGTGAGCGAATCGAGTTTACCCACCGCCCTCCTCACCGGCAAGACATCACATTACACACATGCCACATTCCCCAAAGATGAAGACATCCCAGATCCCAAAGACTTCTGTTCCCATTTCCAATATGGGATTTTCAACCAGAATTGGGATCTGTTTAAAAGACGAGAAGCCCGAGACCCATTGGTGTTAAAAACCTCACTCAAGTTTACAAGCAAGTCTGTGGCAGGAATAGACCCACACCTCTTAACTTGTCCTTTGTGGCCTTTTACCAGCAGCCCCAGGCCCTGGTTCAAAGCCTCCCACTGACAGACAGGGCTCTGTCAGCTGACACAAAGATACTTAGATGTGAGTGGTGTAGTTCCATGTAGGTGGCCACTGAACTGAGGAATGACAGGGACTCTGACACACCAGTTCACTGTCCCTAAAAAGGGTATCGGTGAGGGCAACAACTGCCTAATTCTCACATGGCAGAACTTGGGTTTCATAAATAACCAGTCAGGTCTGTCTGGACCAGAGATGTACTGGAGCGAGCCCACACTGGCTCACCAGAGCCCACTGCACAGACTTCTTTGGAACTCCACATTTAGTGGCATCACATTGGTGGCTTGAAAGTGGCCACAGGACAGGTATTTACACCATGGAAATTAGCCAACCTCACTGAGAGCTACTAGTATCTCCCCAAATAGGTGCTCACACCTTTGGGGAAAAAGGAATAGACCCAGCTGACTAGTCATGATATATGGCAGAGCCAAATCTCATTATGAATCACTTAAAGGCCGGGAGGTGGTGGCACACGCCTTTAATCCTAGCACGGGAGGTAGAGCCAGGAGGATCTCTGTGAGTTCGAGGTCTACAGAGCGAGATTCAGGACAGGCACCAAAACTACATGGAGAAACCCTGTCTCAAAAAAACAGAACAAAACAAAAAGAATCACTTAAAGAAGCAGGCAGTGGTGGCGCACGCCTTTAATCTCAGCACTCGGGAGGCAGAGCCAGGCGGATCTCTGTGAGTTCGAGGCCAGCCTGGTCTACAGAGTGAGTTCCAGGACAGTCAGGGCTGTGTAGAAGCCTGTCTCAAAACAAAATAAAACCCAAAACAAACAAACAAAAAAAACCAAACAACAACAAAACAAAACTACTTTAGAAACAAAATGGCCTGGGTTTCAGTGAAAACAGGTCACTTGTAACTGGAAGCAAATTTACAAGGAGATAGAAATCTGTACAATTAAGCATTTGTCAAACTTAAAAAGCCTTCTAAGAGGGAGTAAGTCTTGCTTTCAGTGGAAAAAGCTAGCTAAAATGCAGCACAATCCACATCTTCAGGCCATCATTTGAGGCACAGAGCCGTAAGCACAGACAACCCACATGGGAGAGTGAGCAGACTCTGGGGAGAGGAGGGCATGGGTTCCGATACTTCCCAGCTTTGGAGGACCCTTAAGCTCACCCTGACAACTGCCCCCTGAACTCCAGAGCTGTGAGTTCCAGGGTATGTTACTCTGCAGCATGGTACCGTGACGGTCACATGTCATTTAGTGACTGGGTGATTTCTGAGAAATGCTTTATTAGGTGACTTTTACCCTGTGCCAACACCATTTTACACAAGCTTAGACAGAGCAGCTCACTACACACCCTGGCTCTGGTGTAAGACATATAATAGTGTTCTACTCTCTGAGGCTTGGAGAACTCAGAGGTTTTGCCTGTTAGGACTTTATAGGAAAGCTATGGGAAGGGAGGGGAGGCCGAATCGCATTAAGACGTGTCCTTTCATAGCTGAGACAGAAATGTCACCCACCTGCCTGCAGTTGTTCACAGACCTCTGTGAAGCTGGAGCCCACGCGAGACCCAGAACCCACCAGACCACAAGCAGATACCTGATCTTCCACCAGCCTTCCAGGTTCTTCTGGATGACCTCCACCACAGCCCCTCGCTCTAGGTTCATTTCGTCCTGGTCACGAGCTGTGTACGGGTAGATGACCGTATACTTCTCCTCTGTAGGGACACAGGGTGATGGGGTGAGGAAGAGACCGGAGGAGTCCAGGATGCTAGCTGTGAACTGGGATCACAAGGAGAGGATTTCTCTGCGAGATCTCTGGCTCCCCAGGCTCCCGCTGCGCTCTAGAGGCCCCAGTCCTTCTGACGGCCTTGGCATTGCAGAACCTCCCTCCTTTCCTTCCAATCTGGACCTCAAGGTCATGGTCCATGACTTCATGCAACATTCGGACCCACAGCACCTTCATCTCCCTCCCTCAGGTTAGCTCCCCAATTCCAGGAATTACCTCTAACTAACTCTACTTCCTCTGGGAAGAGTATGAGCTCCATGAAGGCAGAGATTGGTCTATTGGAGTCATGTCTCTGTCTCCGGCACTGCAATGTGCCTGGCAAAGCTGGTAACTGTTTTATGAATGAGCCTCTGTCTAGGGAGGGAGCATGTTCTGAAACCCCCCTGCGGGTTCACAAAGTGAGTTAAGCCTCCTGGGCTCCTGCTAGCTCTTGCTTTATGGAGACCAAGAGTTAAGCTGAAATTGCCACCAAGGAGGGGACAGAGAGCACTTCTCATTATCTAGACGGTGACTACACTCCACTTTTTACCGGCCATGCTGCAGCCCTGACCCAATCACGCTTATTACCTGCATGGCTGGGTTCCTTCCCACCCCACTCTCCCCACAAGCCACAGTGCCACCCTTACAGCCCACACGCCTCCCCGAGAGCCAGCTCCCACTGTGTTATCACAGCAGCCCAGGGATCCTGCTCAGTGGCAGACCCTGGGCAGGATGCTCGGGAGGGTAAAGGAACAGTTCTCATTTCCAGTGTCCGCTCTGGCTGCTGACACAGAGAAACACGAACACATGTCCCAGGGGAGCCCAGGAAGGAGAGGAGAGGGCTGTTCTTAGATTACATTTCAGTTCATAGGTGAGAGGCTGAGCCAACCATGACCCAGTGCTCATGCTTCTTGGGAAAACACTTAAGGCATCCGTTGCCAGCCAGCTGCTGCAGAGGAGATGGGAAGCACTCAGGCATTTATTTATTTATTGAAATGGCCTGCTGACCGACTGAGGGGGCTGTGCTGACTTGTGGCACACATCTTGTGTTCAGCATGGTCAGCTAGTTCCCCTTGTGCTGATTCAGCAAGTACCAGGCTGGGGTAGGAGGGAGGAAGGAAAGAAGGATTCTGCCAGCCAAGCACAGTAATTTTGTGTGGTTCAGGTGGGAAGGGGCACTATCTGGGTCCTCATCTGAGTGCATTCAAACCCATGAGCCCTGGGTCCCCTCAGGCTCCAGCTGGGAGGGTTCTCAAGCTGGGGGATTCCAGAGATGCTGAGTGACTCCAGACTGAGCTCAGAGGCTGTGCAAGCAATGCCTGTTTTTCTGCTCGTGGCTCATCCATGTGCAGTAGGGGTGGCTGAGCCCCTACCTCTTGGAGGGAGAAGTGCGTATGACCCTGGTCTAGTCACAGTACAAGGCCTGGCTATTGCAATTGGTTCAGGGATGGCACACAGCGGGGAGGGCTAGGGGGAAGCAGTCTTAGTGCTTGTGTTGAAGGAGAAGCTGAGTTTTTGGTGACTATCCCGGATAGGTGCCTGGGCTTGCTGTCCCGAGAAATAGAGCTGTGTCAATGAAACAGAATAGGGCACAGGTGATGAGGGTACATCCAGCCTTGCTTGAGCTAGTTCTAGCCTGGCTTTTTAGTGACACTTCCTGTTCCTTAAAAGACAGCGTCTCATTATGCAGCTCAATCTGTCCTCAAACTCATGATCATCTCGTCCCAGCCTTCAAGTGCCTGCCACACATATGAACCACTCACCACCAACCTGGCTTTTCATACTTTTGTTTCTGCTTAATCTGGTTGATGTGGCTTCATCCTGTGACTCAAACAAGTCTGGTAAAAGTAATGGGGCTGCCCAGTCACGATCACAGAAGACCCAGGCAGGCACCTTTTTAAACGGGGACACTTCAGAGCCCCAAGGCCATCATTACCCCAGGCCCACTCCTCCCCATCCTGCATGCTTGCACACACAAGATGACGAGCTCATCTTCCTCACATGCAGCAGACACAGGCAATCCCAGAGCAGGGAGCTCATGCAGACAGATGCAAGGACCTGGCTCCAAGCACCAAATGCAAAGAAATCTCCAACGGTAGGCACCTTGACGCCAGCTGATGGCATACAAGTCCCCCAGAGTCCGGCGGCGACCCACAGACCGGGGCAGAGAGCAGTACCTCCAGGAGACTGGCCAGGCAGCATGTTGGAGGGAGGGCAGAAGGCAGAGTTAAGAGACACTGACTCCCAGGGGCTGTAGGCCTGGGAGCGCCTAAAAATGTTCTCTAGGTGCTGAGTCTATTCCCAGTCCAGGCATCCTAGAGAGGAGGTGCTCGGGGAATGAGTGAAGAGGTGTCCAGTAGACGTTCTATTCCTAGAGTGATTACACTGATAAACTGCCACAGTAGAGGGAAAGAAAATGCCCAAACCCGTAGGAAGATGTGCTCCAGCTGTGTGGCCCTGGGCAAAAATCAGCCTTTCTGAGCGTGACTCCACATCTGTGAAATGGGGCTAATAGTTTCTTCTCAGGCATGCCATCATAGATTGTGTAAGGAGGCACAGGCTGCCATCAGGGTAGCCCCTCCCTTTAACCTGAGCGCATCCTGTGGTAGCCTGTGTGCTTGGCCCCCAACTCCTGGAGGGCCATTGAAGCAGAGCAAACAAACCCCAGAGTGTCACTGTCACAACTCAATGCAAAGCCACATGCGAGGCTTGGGTGTGTAAATTTTGGGGTTTCTAGACCCTGCTCTCTTTACCCCCTTTTCTGACATACTTCTTTTGTCTCTTTGCTTCCTCAGAGCCACCCACTGAACCCCAAAAACACTCCCCCACCCCCAGGCAGGATGGGGAAACAGGTCACAACGCTTCCATGGTCAGCAGAGAAGGCTGAGGCTTAGAGAGGTGTCTCTGTCCCAAGATCACTCCGTATGTGGCAGAGGTAAGATTCGCACTCAGGTCTGTCTGACTCTCAAACACCTGTGTGCTACCAGAGGCACTGAGGGCCTCTGCTTTGGAAAGTTCTCGGGGAGAGGAAGCATGGGCCTCCGCATTGCTGGAGTGTCAGGCATCACCACATAGAACATCTACCATGAGATGTCCCCTACAAAAGGAAGTATATGGGAGACAGAAGGAGACACACCAACAGAAACATCAGGCATGTTTAAACAGACAGGGTCAAAAGACTTGTAACTGGGCAAGTATAGCTTGGCATTGTGGTAGTGTTCGAGAGGGTGGCAGCAGCAGCCAGGCTGGGAGTCCCATAAAAGGGTGAGGGCCAGGCTTTGACAAGGCTCACCTAGGGCAGCTCCCACAAACCCATAAGGAAGCATGGGCTTACCCTATAGTTCTAATCCCAAACTGTTCACAGGCTCTGAATCCTGAGCTAGGGAGCTATCAATCCCAGAACAGAGGCTGCCGAGAGGGGGTGACCAGGAAGCTCCCTCCTACCTTCCTCAGGCTGGAGGGAAAACTCATCTTGCCCACCGTCTTGGCCCTCGAGGCAGGTCGCAGGGACCCAGCCTTGCTCCTCAGCAGTGCTGACGAACCACCAACCTGTAAGAAGAATGCAAGGCGCTGTCAGTGGGGCAAAGCGTGTGTGTGTGTGTGTGTGTGTGTGTGTGTGTGTGTGTGTGTGTGTGTGTGGAATAATCCAGTTGTTCTTTGGCACATACGGGTCTGTTTAGAGGTACCCCGAGGGCAGCAGATCCTCACATATAGCAGTCCCTCATATAAAGGGTACAGGACACACCTAGGACCCTCCCACACCCCTGTAGACTTGAACTCATCCGCAGGAGACTTCTGCCAAGAGGGACGCCAAAGCTGTCAACAGTTAGGCTGCATGTCTGGGGGTCACGGGGGGGGGGGGGAACTCTGGACATGTTCAGCACAATCACATTGTTTTTCCTTGACTATTTTCTACCCATAGTTGGTTGAATCCAAAGATTCAGAATCCACAGGTGTGGAAGCTGACCATATATTCTGCCACTCAACAGTTAATATTCAAGTTAGGCTAAAAAAATAACTAGTTCATTGGGTAGAATACAACTACCAATAGTAGCTACTAATTGCTGAAAAATAAGCTAACAAGAAACTTGATCCTGAGCCCGGGACAGGGGTGAGGGAGGTCGCCCCGAGTAAGGAGCCTATAAAGCACTTGCCATTAGTAGGGTGTGCAAAGGACTGCTCACTGTACTTGCGTGATCTTGTATGACCTTCACATTATTGTCCTCATGGCGCAATGAGGAAACTGAGACACAAAGAGGGTAACAGATGTGACCATGTCCATCAGGCGTGTGGCAGAGCTGTAGTCGGTGTTTGATCCTAAAGACACAGGCCTCAAAGGGTACTTGGTGCACGTCAAGAGGAATCTGGCCGCAGGTCTGACTTCTTGACAGGCACTCACACCGTGTGCTCTCTGAGGAAGGGCTGTTGCCGGCCCAATGACCTCCACCTAAAGATACCCGTGTTCTAAGCCCTCAGTATCTGGATTTTACATTTGTGTTTACCAACCATGAAATTAAAAAAACACCTTAAAAAAACCACAACTCCATGTGTCCTGAATACATAGACCCTTAATATTACGCCCTACGCCAGTGGTTCTCAACCTTCTTAATGCTGTGACCCTGTAATATAGTTCCTCAGGTTGTGGTGATACCCAACCCTCAAATTATCTTGTTGCTACTTCAGAACTGTAATTTTGCTACTGTTATGAATCGTAATGTAAATATCTGATATGCAGGACATCTGATATGTGATCCCAAAGGAGTCACTGAGAACCTCTGCTCTAAATATACAGTAAAATAACTATTCACGTGGTACCTACATTACATGAAGCACAATGCCACTTAGAGAGGATGTAAAGTGTATGGGGGTTGTGTACAGGTCAAAAGCAAACACTTTGCCTGTTTATATAAGGGGCTGGAGCATTATCCACTCAATATATCTTCCTGTCTCACATCCTTCCTAGCAACCCATCCTGGCAGCCCAGGGAATGGGGACTCCTTTCTTCATGTCCCCTTGTATCTCCTTGCCATATAACCTGCATACATCTCTCTTGGGAGCTAGAAAACCACAAAGAGTTAGGAACAGTGGAACTCCAGCTCTACAGCCTGTAGAGACCTGGGGGCAAATGATGAGTCACCTGGAGTCTGGTCCATTCAGCTATAACACAGGGTTTAAAATGATGTGTATTTTTCAGTTTTCAACCACAGGTCACTATTCCCGTAGCTTTCATGACTTAAGTGGCAAGAATACTCTTGGGGTACTTGAGGCCTCAGAAGACTGGGATGCAGTCTCTCTCAGCCCTTCTCCCGCCTGCCCCTTGCATCTGCTTTTTCTGCCCAGTGCAGGAATGGAAGCAAGGATTTCCCTTCTCCAAGGGAAGTCATAGAAGCTAAAAAATATGCTCTAATCTTTTCCATCCTGGAGCTCCTAGCTATAAAGAAATTAAATTATCTGACCTACTTTGATAATAGATTATAAAATCCCATTTTGGAAGAGTTCCTACCCCATACCCTGGAATACAAATACAACAGAGAGACCAAGAAGAGTCTGGATGAGCAGCCTGGCTGGCTTCTCCAGCATCTATTAGCATTTGATCTGACCCCTTTTATTCAATCACAGGTCAACACAGCTGTCAACTGTGCAGTGAGATCTCTGGGAACCCCAGGGGTTTGGAGAGCTTGCCGAGCCCAGAAGTTCCCGGAGGGCGGCACTCACAGAGGGTATGTGAGTGCAGGGTGTCTCCCACCACTTGCCTGAGCGTCCCTTCACCTATATCCTTTGGAGCATCCTTGACAATGGCCCTGCAGGCATGTTGCTCTTGGTCATATAAGCCACTTAGTGGAGACAGAGGGGGCTGTGTGAACCATGCCTGATAGCCAGCTGTAGGACGCAGAGCAGAACAACTGGGTTTGTACCTGGCTAAGGCAACGAGGGACGGACTGGGGGCTGAGCCTTTGCGATCCAATGCTACCACTAGGTGGGCAGTGTCAGAACAGAATTGGACCAAAGGACCTTCAGGTGTTCACTGAAGATGGGGTGCTGCTTGCTGTGGGAGAAATCCTCCTATCTTTGACAGTCACAGACATGACCTTGGAAGAGTTAGAGCATGGGACACTGAAATGATGTTGGAGCAGTACTTCCTTCCAGGTCCTCAAAGCCAATGACTTCTAGATTGCATAATTATGGAGGTATGGTTGGCTAACAGCAGCCTCATGACGAGTGGTGGCATGACCCGGAGGATGCCGGAAACACCATTTTCCTGTGTTCTTGGAAGCGGGGACTATTCCTAGATTGCACAGTAGGGTCTGATTGGCTAACACTGGTCTCATGACTAACATGAGTAATGGAAACTTGAAGGATGCTGGACACATCGTCCTTCCACAGTTACGTGGACTTAACCAGCCACCGGGCTATCATAGAGCTTGGCCCCTAGCAACACGACAAGCCACTGGAAACCCAGCTGGGCAGAGGGGCTGCTCACTCACTGCTTTTCCTGCATGGTATGATGGCTGCTATGTAGCTAAGGGAAGAGGAAGAAGGAAGGAAACCTGCATTTCTGGAGCGCATGCTGTGTGCCAAGTCTCTCTCTCCACGCCATCATTTACTCCTTCAGCAGTCCTTTGACAGTTTTCTGTGGTTTGTGAACGACAGAGCTGGTGGCCAAAGATAGGAAGTGACCTGGACTGATGTGCAGTGTAGAGTCCAGGCCCCCAGTCTCAATCACCCTGCCCCCCATGATGTGACCAGTGGTCCTGGGATGACAGGTTGGTTGAGGGGACAGGCAGATGTCCATCTTCTCTGAACAGTTTCTTCTATTTTTTTGGGGGGGGGAGGGACGACACATTCTCTCTATGTAGCCCAAGGTAGCCTAGAATTCGAGGTTCTCCCGTCTCCACTGCACAAGTGCTGGAATTACAGGAGTGTGCCATCTCTCTCAGATCTGCAGCCTTCTAGAGGACTCCCAAGGGAAATCAACAAGAAAATTCTCAGTGGAGCGCTCAACTCTGTTGATAAGTACTTGAAAACCAGAGGGAATGTTTATGGTACTGAGCATCAGAACATTGGTAACATCGGACCCAACAGGCTACTGAGGCAGTGGCTACGAGCCCGCCCTCAGTGGCTCTGGGGAGTCGGACCAGGTTGGTTTGCTTATTTGTTTTGGAGCTCCCACATGCTTCTGGTTTGTGGGGCTTGGTGATGGTGGAGGGTGCGGGGAGGTGGTCCACATCCTTACCCGACTCATTCTTCTCAATGATGTCCACTACTTGGCCCACGCTGAGGCTGATCTCTGAGCTCTCCTGCTTCTGATAATCTGCCACCACCACATACTGCTCCAGGACCATGGGGTCCACTGAGGTCAGGTCACTCCCTGTGGACAGCAAATGCCATCAGACACCCTGTTTGCTCCCGCCCATGCATGGAAGAGCAGGAACCAGGGGAAAGGTTGAGTCAGGGGGGCTTCCTTTCTTTCTTTTTTTGAGACAGGATTTCTCTGTGTAGTTTTGGTGCCTGTCCTGGATCTTGTTCTGTAGCCCAGGCTGGCCTCAAACTCACAGAGATCCGCCTGGCTCTGCCTCCTGAGTGCTGGGATTAAAGGCGTGCGCCACCGCCGCCGCCCTGTGGGCCAGGGACTTTCTAAGCAGAGAAAATCTTTGTTACAGAATTTGTTTCACACCCCCACTCCCTATCCTTGCCTCCTCTTATCCACCTGCTTACTCAGCCACCGAAGTTTTACCAAGAACACTGGGAGTTCCAAGAGTTCCAAGTGAGTAAGATGTGGCACATGCCTAGAAGCTGGCTGCTTAGTGGGCGCTCAAGAGGATGGATGGTTTGAATGCTGAGGTCGCCATCCAGCCAGCCTCCATCCACCTAACTTCATCCTAAATTCCTCACCCATGAACTCATTAGTCTCCACTGATGCACCACGTATTCTGCCGGGGACCACAGGCACAAAAATGGATGAAATGGATGACTGACAGTCTCAAGTAATAGGGGAAATAGACACGTGGAAAATATACATTTACACATACATATGCACACACGCATACATACTGGAGATCAAATCATGTAAGTGTCAGTTTGGAAATATCCAGCATGGCGGGACAGAGAAGGAACAGGCAAGGCAACGTTGTACCAAATGATTTGTCAGTAAGACATCCCAGGGAATGACAGAAAGCCAAGACTCATGACAAAAGGTGTCCTTGGAGTTGGGGGGGACCGGGGCAGGTGGAGTCTTCCATGATGGAGAAGGCCTGGGAACCTTCAGGAACAGGAGGAGGCTAGGAGGCAGAGTTCTACCAGAAGGAGGGCAGGGTACTGAAAGAAGTGCCTGAGGAAGGCACCGGTTTGAGGCCAAGGACTTGATAAGTTTGGATTTTTAAATCCTGAGGCGTCAATTAAGAGTTCTATGAAGGGGGAGCTAGAGAGATGGCTCAGTGGTTAAGAGCACTGGCTGCTCTTCCAGAGGTCCTGAGTTCAATCCCCAGCAACCACATGGTGGCTCACAACCGTCTGTAACGGGATCTGGTGCCCTCTTCTGGCCTGCAGGTGTACATGCAGATAGAGCACTTGTATACATAAGTAAATTAATTAAAAAGAAAAGAGTTCTCTGAAGGGAATGGCAATATTTACAGCTGGACAAGTGGCTCTGGCTGCCAATTAGAGAGAGGCAGAGGCTGGCAAGGGAGAGCACTCCAGGCTGAGGGGGTGACGTCGTAAGAGGCAACGGGGACATTGGAGCTGAGCAGTGGTCCCAGAAGGGAAAAGTGTGGGAAGCGCTTCCAAGCAGGTGGCTTCCCTGGTGAGCGATGCGTGTGTCACCCGGAGCTGTGCAGCCCTGCTACCCACCAAGACAGATGGGTGTACACACAAACACACCACACAGAAGACTTAAAAGGAACATCTCAGCTCGGAGACGTCAAAGAGAAGGGGCCAGCATGGCATGTGGGGGCCGGCCTGCGTCTTGGCTCTGTGAGCAGGTTCTGGCCACTGACCCTTTCCTGCTGCGGGGATGAAAGGAAGGCATCTGAGCAGGGACTGCGCTAACCACCTGCACCTGAGAGGAGAGAGCATGAGGGGACTGGAGAGAAGAGACGAAGGATGGAGTTGCTGAAGAAGGCTGGATGGGGGGAAGCCTGGAAAAGAATGCCTCATGGGTTGTGGGCCATTGTAAACTTTTCCAGTATCACTGTGCTTGAGGTGGGCACTGCCTGTCACAGGAAGAAAACAGGCTGAGGATGGTGGGTGAGTTGTCCCTAACCACACAGCTGGCTACGGGCTCCCCATCCAGGTGTGGAAGTGGATGAAGGACAATAGGGAAGGAGGCAATGTCTGAGGTCTCTGGCTTTCTTTCCCTGGCAGTTCCTGAGTCCACCCCAGAATCCAGCCAAGCTGTGTCCTTTCTTCGAGTTCCTCAAAGGTTATTGTCACTATTCCCAGCTGTCAACTACCACCTCCTCACAGGTCAACAGTTCACCAAAGCCAAACAGCTACACAGGCTACAGGTTCTTGCTGAGGCGTGCTTTAGAGGGAAGAGCAAGGAACTGCTTTTCAGCACTGCTTCCAGGGCAAACTGTCTGCGTTTTACTCAGAACACCCCATTTATCAACACTAATGACAATAAACAAGCAAACAAACAAATAATATCCTGGTATCACGTGATTAGACAGGAGCCTTAAATGACCATTCAGGTGTCATGTAGGGACCCCTACTGGCGGAGTGTGATATTGCAACTAAGCCCCATTATGAATGGTATTAGGATCTTCTGAGGCAGATAAGTTCTAGAAGTAGCCAAGGATGAAATCAAAAGATTCCTAGGCTACATCACATGACCCACAAGGAATCGACAGCAGAAGGGTTATTTCTGTCATTAACGCTCAAAGTATTCTCAAGCCACACAGTGCCTACTCTACCAGACAAACTTTTGAGTTAGGTGTTTTTTCTTTCTGATGACATGTCTTGAATGTTTAAAATGATGAGTAATGCCAAAGTGAGATTTATGTTCCTTTCATAAGTTCACTAAATTGCAAGGCTTGCTGGCAGAATCTGTAAATAAGCAAAAATCAAGAAAAGAAAAGCTCTTGCAAGCCATCAGATGACCTGTTCAGCTGTGGTAAGATGTGGTGCCACCCCCACCCCTCCGTGGGATGAGCAGAATTTGAGGCCACATGAGTCAAGTCTGCAGGAGCCAGCTGGCTGTGACTGGGCAGTGCCAGGGACAGACAAGCCTTCTTCCATCCAGGGTTTGTCATAGGAATAAGGTCTGTTTTTAATTTACATCTCTTTAAAATTCAATCAAAAAGGCCGGCTCTAAAAGTCAAAGCAGTGTCCACCAGTCAGATAAATAAGGAGCCGACAGAGGGTTCAGAGTCTGAATGAAGAAAGGTGCCACGTTCCAGCCGGTGGGATTATAAATAAACCTGAGTCCCACCACTGCAGGTGAGTGATGTCAACCACAGTCACCACAAATGAGAGCCTCGGCTCTCTTTTCCAGACAGGTCCCCTCATCAAGCCTGTTCCAACTGGACACTCTCATTTTCACTAATCAGAGCTGCCTCTTCCCTCTCTCCCCTCCTCCTCTCCCGCTCCTTCTAGGGGAGCCTCTGCACATTCAAAGCCAGAAACTCTGAGACCAGCCCAGAATGGCAGCTGCTCTCTGATCTTTGCTAAGAAAAGAAATGTGTCATTATACCAGGGTGAGGGCCACTTGCAGCTTTAGTAGGATGCCATGGTTGTGCCCACTAAACCCCAAAGGAGAGCCGGATGCAGCCAATGAGCCAGCGGGGCTGGGCTGATGCCAAAAGCCGTGCCTCAAGGAAAGAGGTATGAGGTAGGGCTTCTGTCCTCACTTTCCGCCATGATCAGCCTAGAGGCCTGTAAAGCTGACCCAGGCCCTGATCCCAGCAGGAAAGGGAGACCACAGCCCAGAAATGTGGACCTGCTCCCAGAGATATTGACAGGCTTGAGTGATAATCAAACAGCGCCAATTAGATATTACTATTAATGTGTTTATCATATACTACTATAGACCTTCTGATAATCCTATAAAGCACATTATCATTTGTGTGTGTGTATGTGTGTATGTGTGCGCATGTGAATGCATGTGCACTTGAATGGAACTCAGGGCCTTATTCATGTTGGAGAAGTGTTCTACCACACACTCAGGCCTGGATATCGCACAGGAGGAAACTGAGCTAAGGTCATCAGCTTTCACTTCTGGAATCTCTGCTTGTGCCTCCTCCTTCCCATGCATGGAGCCTCTCAAACTACCTGGGGTTCAAGGAGATTAGAGGCCAGGGCCCCGGAAGCTCTGAAACCCACACTGACTTCAGGGGCCCCCAGGAGCATGGACCATAAGAAGAGTGGGGCTGGTGACCTGGTCTTTAGAGTGCACATGCCTGTGGGAACCATCCCCCCTCCCCAGCCCCACCTTCTCTCTTCCATGACCACCTCTGCTAGAAGAGGGGCATCACCCTAAGAACTGAAAGCTTCCTGTGTGAGAAAGGAGCCCAGCAAGGCTTGAGTGACAGGCACCAAGCTCTGACCAAAACAGTGGGCTGAAGGAAGCTTAGAGGCCAGCCAGAGCTGAGGTTGTCAAAGGACCAGACCCAGATCTTTGGCGGACTTCACCTCCCTGCTTCAATGCTTGGTATCCTCATTCTGGAATTCCCTTCTCTCGTTGGAAAGCTCTCCCTCAGTGCCCATGATTCAGGGCCTCCATCATCTCACCTCTCCCTGCATCCTCTCACCCTCCCAGCACTTGAGAAGGTTCTGAGTGTCCACAGTGCTTTGTACAAAGTGGCACAGAGGCACAGAACCCTCTGCAGCATGGTTAGGAAGGCATCTGTCATCTCATGCCACAAGGGCACTCTCATATCATCCACTCCATAGTAGTTTTGTTAAGGGATGAAACAGCCTCAAATCCTTCTGGGAGACAGGGTCAGATATTAGTTAATCATCAGTCATCAACTCATCCATTCATGCATCTTATTATCCACATACAAAACTACCCATCCATCTGTCCATCATCTCTCTGTCTACCCACCCAAGCATTCAACTACATACCCGATCATCATCCATCTCTCCATGTATCCCTCTGTCTATCCATCCATCCACCTACTATTCATCTGCATTACTGTGTCCCCAGCATGGGACCCAACAAGGGCACATGGCAGGAATGAGAACAAGAGAATGGAATATATGCTTACCTGATTTCTTCTTCCCAATATGCTCCCTGTGTAGGAGAGAGGAGTGAGAGACAGCCAGTCAGTCCTTCTTATGTACTGATCTGATCCCATTAGGATGCTGAGTCTCCACCCCACAGCATCCTCAGTGTTATGTACTGATCTGATCCCATTAGGATGCTGAGAGTCTCCACCCCACAGCATCCTCAGTGTTATGTACTGAGCTGATCCCATTAGGATGCTGACAGTCTCCACCCCACAGCATCCTTAGTGAATGGATGAATCCAAGCCCACTCCAGGAACCCAGGCTTCTTCTAAGAAAGACTCCTTCTTTGATTCTGCCTCTATCTGATAAGTGTTTTAGATCCTGGGACCAAGTTTTCTATGCATTTGGGGGAGTGGGGACCCGAGGAAAGACTCCCAGTTTACACAGCCATCACACTCTGTGGTAAGCATGGTGGTGGTGTAGAAGAACTGTGGATTAGGGATGCTTAGCCAGGTTCCACCGCCTATCAGATGGGACCATCCTTACCCATGTGCAGTGACTGCAGGCTGCAGGCAGTGAGGCCCTGCAGGGGCCAAGGCAATGAACTCTGGCTTAGTTTATACTTTGCTGATTCTAGATCCCTGAGGGTCAGAAAGCACAGTAGGAGGGGGGGGAGGGAGGGAGGGAGGGAGGGAGGGAGGGAGGGAGGTGTCACCTGGGTAAGTCCCCAGACCAACTTACTCTTTGGGAGGATTCAGGTCCTCAGGTCTTGTCTCAAAAAACTGCAGTACCTCATCACACTGAGAGATGTAGGGCGGCAGCTGGATCAGGGCCTGGAGCAGAGACATGGGTGAGCCCGAGGAAGGAGAATGCTGTCCCTGGAGGTTCTCAAACTCGGGCAGGCGTTAGGACTGCATAGGGGGATTCTGTTTTGGAGTGTTAGTTTAAGATGTGTTACATTCATTTATGCTGTGGAACATTTGTTTAATGATACAAAGATGTGCTGCATTCTTTTATGTTGTGTTTGTTTAACTCTGTGAAGCTGTGTTACTGTGCCCGTCTAAAACACCTGATTGGTCTAATAAAGAGCTGAACAGCCAGTACCTAGGCAGGAGAGGGATAGGCAGGGCTGCCAGGCAGAGAGAATAAATAGGAGGAGAAATCTAGGCATGAGAGAAGAGCAAGGAGCAAAAAAAGGAGGAGAGGAGGACACCAGGGGCCGGCCACCCAGCCACACAGCCAGTCACAGAGTAAGAAGGAAAGAAAGACACATAGAATAAAGAAAGGTGAAAGCCCAGAGGCAAAATGTAGTTAAAGAGAAATGGGATAACTTCAGTTAGACAATCTAGCTAGAAACAAGCCAAGCTAAGGCCAGCCATTCATAAGTAAGAATAAATCTCCCTGTATTTATTTGGGGGCTAGGTGGTGGCCCTCAGAGAGTAAAAAACAAAAAACAAAAAACAAAAAAACACAAACAAACAAACAAACAAAAAAAACCCTACAGGATTCATAAAGCAGAGATTGGGGCCCACCAGAGCTTGTGATTTAGCAGCCTGTGGTGAGGCCTGAGGATGGGCATTTTAACAAGCTTCCTGACGTCTTTGGCTTGGAGAACATGCACATATGTACATGCACTCTCCAAGATGTGTGGAGATAATACGTTCTGCTGGCACATGTGCAAACATTGTATGTTCATATTGTATAATCCAGCCCACACTGTACATGCTATTTTGGAAAGTGATTCCTTTCACTAACAGCGTGAACTCCATTCATCCACCATCTTCCGCTGTCTGCCATCTCTACCACACCACTGGAGAGCATCTGGAGTGTGTTCAACACATGTCTGGATTTCCCAAGCTGAAGCTATAAATCCCAACAATTTGGATACAGGTTGGATGGAAGTCTCCAGGGTGACGGAGGCTTAGCATGCCAGCCTTCCACAGGCCGGTTCCTAGCCATCTGGCAGAGCGGCTGAGGTGGGTTAAAAACAGAGCCTGGCTACATCTACTGGAAGGCTGCATGAAGTGAGATAGGGGCAAAGGAGGCCACGGGCATTTGTTCTGTCTGCTGATCTACAAACAAGTATTCATTCAAGGGTTTAATAGATATCTTCTCTGCCCAGTGCTCATCACAGAGGTGGCACCACACTGAAAGAACACCACAGTTCAACACACATTTAGTCAAGGTCCCCTCCTTTCCCAGTGCAGGTCCCAGACCAGGAAGATGGGGGTTCAGAGGGCTTGTGGTAGAGCTGGTTCAGGTCCCTGTTACTACAGCCATGGTGTGTGTGGGCTGTTGTGTAATAACCTTTTTCTATATTGTAAAGATGTGTCTTTGCCAAGGCGCCTTCTGATTGGTTTAATAAAGAGCTGGATGTCCAATAGCTAGGTAGGAAGAAGTTAGGCGGGACTTCCAGACAGAGAGAGAAGGAGGGGAGATGAATCTAGGCATGAGAGAGACACCAGAGGACACAGAGAGGAAACAGGAGGTTCGACATGGAAGAGAGGTAAAACATAGATTAACATAAATGGGTTAATTTAAGTTATAAGAGCTAGTGGGACAAGTCTAACATATAGACCAAGCTTTCCTAATAATAATAAGTCTTCCTGTCTACACAATGTGGGGGCTCAAATAATCCACACCAGGCTTGAGAAAGCTAAGAAAAGTTCTGGACAAGAAGCTGCATGTAGCTTTCTCTCAGGTGGGCTGGCGCTTGGTGTACAGAGGCGCAGCTACTGTTGCCTGTGGGCTAGAGCCAGCCACCAGCACCATGTGCCAGCGCCATGTGCTAAGCTGAGCCATGCTTGACAGCTGACACGGTAGTTTAAAATTTGTCTCACACGGTCGGAGAACATTGCAGGTGCTCAGTTCAGATCAGACAGATCCAGATGGGAAAAAAACCTCTAAACAGGGTACAGTGTGTTTAAAAAATGTATGTAGGCTTAAAAGAAAAGAAAATGGGTATAGGCAGTCATGGAAAAAAATAGTTTATAAATAATAAAGTCTTTAAAGAGAGAATAAAATAATATAAAAAGGATAAGCCATGTAAAGATGGAAAATACACAGGGAGTCTGGATCCTGTTTGGTGCCCTGTTAACTTTGAATTTTTTAATCATCATTGCTGATGAGCGAAGGACAGCAGTTGAGAGACATGGGACTCTGAGAGGGACTGCTGAATTAAACCAGCCTAGATACTTTAGGAATGCCTTAACTTTAAAATGGGAGTCAGAAATGTATTGTTTTGGGGAAGAGGTTATGCTTTTTTCCCACAGATTCATTCAAGGTTGATAGAGATCTGGTTTTATGCTCAAACATAAAACAAAAAACAAATCATCTTGGCTCGCTTGTGTACAACTCACAGTCCATACTTGTATTAATGTAGATATGTATGTTAATTTTTTTTTAAAGCTTGTGTGTTTTTGGAGCAAGGGGACCAGATACCAATGAAAACGGGTGACCCAGGTGACCCAGCCTCTCAGATGCCTCTGTCACAGTTTCCTCAGAGTTCTGCATCCAGAACAGCTTCAAGGCTATTGACTGAAATGGTCCAGCCTCACAGACTATTCTGGCCAGGCCTGCAGATAAACCTTGTGCTTTCCCATTGCACAGAGACTGGACAACACATGTTAGGGCTAGTTTCCCCAGGACTTTATCATTAGCTCAATTTTTTCAGGATCCCCTAAAGATTCCATCACCCCCAGATAGCAGGAAGCAGTCTAGAGAACATGATGCCCACACTCCCAAGAGGTGGGGTGGGTGGTTTTTGGTTGTCTGTTGGGTTATGGGTGTTTGTCACCATCTACTCTGTGTGAATTTCTCCTCTAGGCGCCTCCTGAGTGGGACCAGATAGCATTTGTCCCCTCATGTCCAGCAAGTATCTTGGAGCATGCTCACCCACTCAGGGGTCCCCCTTGTTGCAGCCCATGTCAAGATTTCTTTCTTTGGGCTGAACAACATTCCATTGTCTATGTACATCACATTTCCCTCATCCATCCATGAACAGCTGGGCTGGTGGCTCCACTTTTTTAGGGGGTGGTAGTGCTGAGGATGGGTCCCAGGAATGTTCACACTAGGTAAGTGTTCTGTTGCTGAGTTCCACCTCAGTCCCGAATGAGTTTTTGACCCAAGCTCTAAGCTACCTCCACAAACTTAAAGTGGAAAGGTATAATGTGGGGTGGGCAATGGTGCTGGAAGTCTCCTCCATAGTCACTGTCCACTCTCCACCCTTTAGGGTGAGAGATGCTGCCATGTGGCTTGTTGATAGTTTAAATTTTTTTGAGGTTTTATTTATTTTTTTAATGTATACGAGTGTTTGCCTGCACGTGTATCTGTGCACCAAGTGTGTACAGTGCCCCCCAAAGCCAGAAGAGGACATTGGATATCCTCTGACTGGAGTCACAGACAGTTGTGAGCCACTGTGTAGGCACAGGGAATCGAACCCAGGTCCTCTGGGAGAGCATCCAGGGCTAACTGCTGAGCCATCCTCCAGCCCCTTGTTGATCACTTCTCCAGTCATGAAGCACCTCCTATTCTGCATCTGGCACCAGGACTGACCTCTGCCAGGGAGAAGGACCACACTCTCCTGCTCCACCTCCCATTCTGATGCATCTCCTTTGTCTAATTCTGGGTGGTGAGCGGTCATCCTTCTGTGAGCGGTCATCCTTCTGCCCAGGACAACTGCTGCCCAGGGCTCACTGTGAGTCTGTCCTTGAAAGTCCTGTAGCTTCTGCAGCTGAACCACACCAGGGAGTTGTGATGGGATGCCAGTTGAACTGTGCCATGCCCTGCTGTGTGGCGTACAGACACCGTCCATCTACCCAGTCTGTGACAGCAATGGACTTCCCAGCAGAACTCTCAAGAATAAACTAACGCTCTCTCTAGTGAGTCCTTCTTTCTTTCTTTTTTTTTTTTCCCCACACTTTGCTCTTTTGTTTTCCACCATGAGTTGGGAATACTTAAGAAGTCCTTGCTGGAACCACACTCTACAACTTTCCAGCTTCCAGAACCATGAGTCAAAAGAAACCTTTCTTCCTTATTAGATATCCAGTCTCAGATAATCTGTTACGGCAACAGGAAATGAGCTAGGCTGTACTCAGATGTCCTGGGGCTGGAGGTGTAGCTCAGTGACAGAGCACCTGCTTAGCATCCATGAGGCCCTGGGATCAATTCCCAGTACCAGCAGGTCGTAGTGGTTCACACCTTTAATCCCAGCACTGGGAGGCAGAGTCAGGCAGATCTCTGTGAGTTCGGGCCAGCTTAATCTACATGGTGAGTTCCATGACAGCCAGGGCTACACAGTGAGACAGTGTCTTGAAAAACAAAAACAAAAACAAAAAAAACCCAAACCAACCAACCAACCAACTAAAATTCCCCAGTACCAAACTCAGAACAAAACCCAATTCATTTTAGAAAGGAGTCCTTCAAGGTGTCAGCCATGTCTGTCTTGGATCAATCCTGTAGTCTGTGGTCATCAGCACTGCCGCTGTTAGACATGATTTTTTTTCCTCTACTGAAGGAAGTGAGATGCATTTTACAGCTATTCTGACATTCTGGCCCTTGTGAACAGCATCAGTGAGGCTGTGTCTCACACATCCTCCATAATGGTGCCCTGGGGCCAAACCTCTTCTTGAGGGCTTTATAGCTAGGTTTAGCTGGTCTGCCCCTAGAACATGCTGCAGCTGTCGTGGGCAACCGCTGGTGCTCAGAGCTGCCAGACACACAGCTGGGATTTCAAGGAGCCCCACAGCAAGCTGAGTGGCTGTTTATAAGGCCGTGCGGCAATACAAGCTCATCACTGTGACAGGTTCAGGAGTCATGTTTTCACTGTGTCTTTCTCCAAGTTCTTAGATGAATTGTGGCCAGATAAATACATCTTCTTTGTGGTCAGTACATTTTGTGTCTTTAAAAATCCCTCCATGCCTAGAGATTCTAAGATCTTGTTTTGTTTTTGTTTTTTTGGTTTTTCGAGACAGGGTTTCTCTGTGTAGCTTTGCGCCTTTTCCTGGAACTCACTTGGTAGCCCAGGCTGGCCTCGAACTCACAGAGATCCGCCTGCCTCTGCCTCCCAAGTACTGGGATTAAAGGCGTGCGCCACCACCGCCCGGCGAGATTCTAAGATCTTTATAGCACTGCCTGTTAGAGGGCTGACTTTAAGCTCCTGGGAGTGGTTCCACTGTGCTGTGAGGCTTCGGTTAGTTATCTTCCATATCCCCATCGCCATATGGAGACCCTTTCTCCCAGAATCCAGTCTTTCCCAATGATCCAAAAGTTTGTCTCTGTCACTGTCAACCTGTCCAACCTGCAGGGGTCCGTTTCTGGGGTCTCAATTTGTTTCCAACAGATTTTCTATCTGGTGACAATTACGTGAATGACGGTAACTTTACACTATGCCCGGCAGAGTACTTTCTTGCGTTTTGCTACACACTTGGCAGCCAGATTTGGGTACCAATAGTTCTTGCCTATTTCTACCTGTTGGGGATGATCACTTTCTACTAAAATTAAGCTCAGTGAGATGGATCCCATTGCCTTAAGTCAGTCCACAATGTCCCTAACAGATGTCTAAATGCTGGGAACACTTGTGGATCTAAAAGTGCAGATCTTGTGACAGAAGAGACATTTTCATCTCCTCCAAAGAGGGCAGGTCCTTGAGGCTGACCCAGGGAATCTGGGCAATCAAAACATCAAAATAATGGCTTTGTTCTTCTGATTTGTTGCAGGGCTCAGATCCTAGAACCTAAGCAGCTTCTTTCTTGTGGTTAATTCATGGTCTTTGTATCATCTCTCACCCCAGGCAGCTGCGGGCAGCTGGTGTCTCTTAGAGCTCCAAGTTCTAAAACCTCCTTTTCAGAGTAAGATGTCCAGAGGCTGCGGAAGCCCCGGGGCTCCAGTGCAGCTGGAGCTGGAGAGAAGTGGGTGTGCTACTTAGAGAACAGGGCGGGATGATGTGGGCAGGGAAGGACAGCTTCTGGGAAATGTCCAGGCAGGAATTGTCCAGCAGGGCAAGGTGACCCTAAGGACCTAAGGTTCTTGCCAGCAGGGCCTGGACAGAGGGATGCTACCTCCAGAATGGCAATTTCAGGCTTTATAGTTTTATATTTTTGGTTGTGAGCCTAGCCTTTAATGGCTGAGCCATCTCTCCAGCCCATGACTTTATAGTTTTAAAAAGGGAACGGGAGACATGGAGCTTTCCTCTGAGCATTGGAAAGCAGTAGCAAAGTGCGTGTCCCTGCCTCCTACCCCTTCTGAAGAGGATAGTTAGGAGGAAGGAGTGTATCCGCCTTTGTCAATCTGTGTTCTGTGGCTATACCAAAGTAACTGAGGCTGGGTCCTTAATGAGATGAAGGTTTACTTGGCTCACAACTGTGGGGCTGGCCAGAGCCCCAGGCTGTGTCATAACATGGTAGAGAAATTCAGAAGGAACAAGAGCACCAGATAGTCTTGACTTTTGTAACAGCAAGCTCTTGAGGAAACTAAGTCGCTTGGGACCAGTATGCAGCCCAGTTCTTACAGGCTCTGCCACCTGAACACTGCTACCCTGAAGGTCAGATATTCAACACGGGAACCCTCTGAGGAGCACTCTCCATCCACATTCAGACCATAGCACTGCGACACAATCCAGGCCCGATTACTTCAACCTCTTGCATTTTTATTTCTTCAGAGACAGTAATCGGTACCCAGGGTGTTAAGTCTGGGCTCAACTTGCAAGCCCTTCGATACCGTTACTATGCCTAGCCGGGAGGCTTCATTTCTTCCTCTATACAACAGGAATATGGATATCCACCTTGCCTAGTCACTGGAGGGATGGAACAAGGTCATGTCTGGCCAGGAGCAGACAACGCCAACAGGAGTGATTTTCAGCCTTTTCTAGATGTCGCCTGACCAAAAGGGGCCATCTGTCCCAACACTACCCCCCTTTGTATAAAAATTTTCAGATTTATTACAGTATAATTTACATGCCATAAACTCACTCACTGCAAGTGCCCAGTTCAGTAGTTAGTAAATTACAGAGTTCTATCCTCATCCCCACAATTCGGTTTTAGAACTTTTCCACCATCGCAAACATCAAGTTGGCAGTCCATCTCCCCACCCATGGTCCCAGGGCCCAGGAAACAGTTCATCTGTGTTCTGTGCTCATAAATTCGCCCTGCCTGCACATTTCCTTCGGTCAGCCAGTTTCTTTCTGCGTCTGGTTTCTTTCACTAAGCATCCTGTTTCTGTGATTCCTCCAGCTTGCAGAAGCTACCCAAATTAACTGCTTGATATCATCAAGTTGTAACCTGCCCCTTCCATTTGGCTACTATTTAATGTTGCTAGGAATGTTTGCATCTAAGACTGTGTGTGGACATAAGCGTTCTCTTATGTATAGGCCCAGGGCTGACGGTGTGGTAAGTTCCATCCGATGTGTTGAAATAGGTTCTTGTTATGTATCCAGGCTGGCCTGGAATTTTGTGGTCTTTGTATCCCAGTCTCGCAGAAACTGCCCCATTATTTCCCAACGTGGTTTCTCATTTTATGTCCCATCAGGATGAGGGCTCCAGTTTTCCCAGATCCTCACTAACATCTGGCACAACTGCCCCATGATTAATAACAATTTATGGTCCCCGTGTGCATGACTCCACTGGTTCACAATGCTAAACATCTCTTCATGTGTTTATTTTCTTTTTATTTATTTTTGGAAAAGGCTCTCACTTTGTAATCCTGGCTGGCCTTGAACTCTTTTGTAGATCAGATTGACCTTGAAATCATAGAGCTCCTCTTATCTCTGTCTCCTGAGTGCTGGGATTAAAGTTGTGCACCACCACGCCCAGCTCATGAGTTTATTGTAATCCCTGTTCCCTCTTGGTAAGGACCCTGCTGGAGTTCTTCCCCAAGTCTTTTTATTCTGGAGGTTCTCTCTCTCTCTCTCTCTCTCTCTCTCTCTCTCTCTCTCTCTCTCTCTCTCTCTCTTCCTTCCTTTCTTTTTTTTTTTTTTTTTTTTTTTTTTCCTGAGACAGGGTCTCTCTGTGTATTCCTGGCTTTCCTGGAACTCACTCTGTAGACCAGGCCGGTCTCAAATTCACAGAGATCTGCCTGCCTCTGCCTCCCAAATGCTAGAATTAAAGGTGTGCGCCACTATGCCCAACTTTTTGTTTTTTGTTTTTTAAAGCAGAGAAGTTTGTCAATAGGTTTGATGATGGCTAACTTGACCCTCCATTTTTTTTTTTTTAAGGCTATTACTTTTGGTGTCACATTTAAAACTCATTATTTAGTGCAGGGTCGGTCATGAAGATCTCCTCCACATTTTCTTCTGGAATTTTTACAATTTTGACTCTTTTATTTAGGACTGTGGTCCATTCTGTGTATGCTTGCA
This sequence comes from Peromyscus leucopus, assembly GCF_004664715.2. Lineage (NCBI taxonomy): Eukaryota > Metazoa > Chordata > Mammalia > Rodentia > Cricetidae > Peromyscus > Peromyscus leucopus. Next base: position 5,902,516 of record NC_051086.1, read on the forward strand.
CACATGTTCACGTGCATGTGTACAGGTGTGTGTGTGTGTGTGTGTGTAGGTGAGCGGTCTAACTGGATGTCTTCCTCTGTCACTATTCACCTTGTTTTTTGAGGTGAATCTAGACATCACCAATCCAGCTAAACCACATGGTCGCTGAGCCCTGAGACTCTCTCTCCTCCCCAGCACAGGGATCACACATGTGTGCTGTCACATCTGGCTGTGTACATGGGTGCTGGGGGTCCAAACGCAGGTTTCCGAGCTTCAGAAGCAACCCCCCCCCCAACCATCTCTCCAGCTCCTGTGACCCTTCTGAGTGGATTTTTGTACAAAGTGTGAGATAAGGGCTCAAGTTCATTGCATGTGTACTGATGCTGTGTGCTGAACTGTGCCCTCCTTTCCCCCCCAGAACCATATAGTAAAGCTCTAACGCCTCAGGAGCTATGTATTTAGAGAAGAGACTTTACAGAAGTAGTTGAAGATTAAACAAAATCATTAGGGGTGAGCCTTAATCCGTATGAACAGCGTCCTCTGGATTAGGGTGCAGATAAAGAGAACACCTCCCGTACAGTCACAGACAGCTAGCCCAGGACAAGGCCTGGGAGACCCTGATACTTTCATTTAAGCTCTTAGAAGTGCTAGGAAACCCGTCCTGCTGACTAGTGACTAGTGGCCCCAATAAACTATGAAGCAGCTAGTTGATCCATCTACTTATTAAAACTCTTAGCCGGGCGGTGGTGACACACACCTTTAATCCCAGCACTCCGGAGGCAGAGGCAGGTGGATCTCTGTGAGTTTGAGGCCAGCCTGATCTACAAAGCGACTTCCAGGACAGTCTCCAAAGCTACACAAAGAAACCCTTCTTGAAAAACCAAAAACCAAAAACCAAAACCAAAACCAAAATAAAACCAAAACAAACAAACAAACAAACAAACAAAACACCTCTTCCTTCTTTGAACTGTTTTGGCATCTTGCTGAGTATCACTGAGCCTGGCATTTTGGAACTTTTACTCCTGGTTCACAACATTGTCCAGTGATCTGTGCATGGGTCCTAGGAAAGCATCACAGAGTTTGGATTACTGCAGTTTGTACAGAATCTAGGAAATGGCAAGTATGACTTGTCCTTCAAGGTCCTTTGCATTTACACACACACACACACACACACACACACACACACACACACACACACACACACACATACACACACACACACACACAGAGTTGATCTTGTCAGCACCACTGTGGTAGTTTAAATGTAACTGGCCCCCATAATCTCATAGGAAGTGGCACTATTAGGAGGTGTGGCTTTGTTGGAGTGGGCATGGCCTTTTTGGAGGAAATGTGTCACTGTGGGGGTGGGCTTTGAGGTTTCCTATGCTCAGATATTGCCCAGAGTCTCAGTTGACTTCCTGTTGCCTGCAAGATGTAGGTCTCCCAGCTAACTCTCTATACCACGTCTGCCTGCACGCAGCCATGCTCCCCATCATGATGATAATGGACTGAGCCTCTGAAACTGTAAATGAGCCACCACAATGAAATGTTTTCCTTATATGAGTTGCTGTGGTCATGGTGTCTCTTCACAGCAACAGAAACCTAAGACGACCACTAGGCAGCCCATTGGATTTCTACAGGATTAGGTCTGGACTGAAAGAAATTTTAGAACACAGCTGCCTTTGCAGCTCCTAGTCTTCCAACTTATGTGTACAGACTGCCTTTCCATTCAGCTAGAAGTTCTTTTGTTTGTTTGTTTGTGAGCCAGGGTCGCATCATGCGAGCCTGGTTACCAGAACTGTGTAGATGAAGCTGACCTTGAACTCACAGAGAGTTCTGCTTCTGCCCCAGAGTGCAGAATAAAGGCGATCACTACCACGGTCAGCTTTACTCAGAGCTCTCTGGACTCTGCTTGGCAGTGCTTTGAGGTTCAGTGTAGAAACCCTGCACTTTTGGGTAAGTACATTTTTAAGGGTTTTTACTTTTTTTTATTTTTTGAAGCTGGTGTGAGCAGAACTTCTCTCAGTTTTTAGACAGCATCTCTCACGAAGCCCAGAACTTGCTGGCGGGCTGGACTGGCAGGCCAGTGAGCCCCCAGGACCTGCCCATCTCCACTCCTAAGCTCAGGATCACAGGGACTTAATGCCACTCTCAGCATTTTAAATAGGTGCGCGGCCAAACTCAGGACTTCGTGTTGGTGTGGCAAACACTCTGCTGACTGAGTCATCTCCCCGGTGCGTTCTTAACTCCACTTTTGGATAGAGAAACAACTGGCGACTGCACACGACACCTGCATCCTGTGATCTTACTGTGCTCACCTAACAGAAACTGAAGGAAATGAAAACATGCTTCCTTCCCGACCAATCCGATCCAGCCCAGTCCAATTCAATAGCACCAGAAGGCACATTCAAGGGGCAGAAGACCAGCTGCTCCATCAGTAATAGGGGTTGAATGCTGACCGGAACGTTCATGCCCAGGGCCACACCACGCAGCCACTGAGAGTGGATTTGGGTTGGTG
>NC_051086.1:5910012-5969739 GCF_004664715.2 Peromyscus leucopus
CTGCAGGGAACTGATTCTAATACAATGTGAGTGAGATTGGATGGTTCTTCTCTGGCAAGTCCAGGTAGCTTAGTTAACACCTTAGCTTTGGCCTTGTGAGGATCAACAGGGATCTCAGCTGAGCTTGCCAAGGCTTCTGCTCCACAGAACTCTGAGACACTGTTGTATTGCTGTTAAAACTGTTGGTAACTTGTGCCGTAGGAATAGAAAACAGATCATGAACACAGTGGTTATACCAACCAGCTGCTGCCTGTGAAAACCCTCTCTGCTCCAGCTCCCACCCGAGAGCTGGGAGAAGCTGGGCATCCTAGATGGCAGGATCCCACTCAAGGTCACACAGTAAGAGGCGTGTGCCCACTCTTAGCCACTCACTCTGCCCTTGGCTGAGGCCCTTGTCAGTGGAGCCGTGCGGGTTAGTTTGACATGGTTAGGCCCATGTCAACGAAACACAAACTGGAGGGACCCAGAAGAGAGAACTCAAGTGAGGAATTGCCTCCATCGGATTGGCTTGTGGGGATGCATGTGTGTGAGTGGCCTGCTCTTCATTGCTAAGTGATGTGGCTCAGCCCACTGTGGGCGGTGCCACCTCTGGGCGGGTGGTCTCGGGCTGTAGAAGGGAGCAAGCCATGGTGAGTTAGCAAGCAGCTTCCTCCACAGTCTCAGCTTCGGTTCCTGTTTCACCTTCCTCTGATGACAGACTGTGAAGGAGAAGTGTAATTGATGCAATAAACCCTTTCCTCCCATAGCTGCTTTTCCACTGTGGTGTTTATCACGGCGATAGGAAAGCAAACTAGAAGAGAAACAATGTCGTGCCCCCCCTCCCCCCCGTCTCCCCCCTCCCGCGCCTCCCCTCCCTGGAGAGGGGATGAGCTCATGTGCTCTATTGGGGATCGGGAGCTGTTCTTCAGTGGCCAGGCTTGCCCTGTCCAAGAGCGTGCACCTTACCCACCTGGCAGAAATGGAATGATCCTCTGCTTGGGATCCTTCTGTCCTCCTTCCATGGGGAACTTGTCCAGCATCTGCATCTAAACAGGGTGGGAACAAAAGCAAAGACCGTTCACAATATGGAATACACACATTATCTGATATCTTAGAGGGGTATGTGAAATTTGTGATTTGACAGATTAGAAGTTCACTCTGTGCAGCTTTCCAGAAACCTGAGGCAATGGGGATGGGGGCTGGATCTGAGGACCATGTGAGAGCAACTGTTTATATCCACAGTTTCCAAACTGTGAAAGCTCAAAGTTGCAAGGGACCATTCTTAGTTGTTGCTTTTTAAGATTCATTTTTAAATTATGTGCACATGTATATGCACCACATGCATGCAGGTGCCCTCAGAGGCCAGAAATGTCAGAGCCCCTGAAGTGGATTTACAGGTAGTTGTGAGTTATCTGATTAGGTTAGGAACCAAACTTGGGTCCTCTGCAAGCAAGGGCAGTACATGATCTTAACCACTGAGCCATCTCTCCAGGCTGCCATTCTTTGTTCTCCTGGAGAGTTTAAGCCACGGCACTTGAAATGTGAATAATAGCCTGACGTCTTCTGTGTCACAGACAGCAGGTCACTCTGCATTCTGAGAAGTAACAGGTGTGTTAAAATGCCTTTCACCTGGTTAAGCCTATGCTTATGATATCATTCTATTCCTGACCCACTCTGAAATCCCCAACCTGCTCAGCAGAGCCCAGTGCCTGGTTGTATGTTGCATGCATGAGCCAGCCATGAAGACGAGCAGTCTCTAAAAGAGTCTGGGAAATAATCTGGTGACTCTGAAGTAGTGTAGGAGACACCATGAAACAGGCAGAGGGTAGAGAACGGAGTTGGGGGCAGACCATAAAAACCAGTATCTCTGTGTCTTAGTTAGGGTTTCTATTGCTGAGAAGAGACACCACCACCACGGCAACTCTTATAAGGGACAACATTTAATCGAGGTGGTGGCTTACAGTTCAGAGGTTCAGTCCATTATCATCATGGCAGGGGGCATGGTAGCATACAGGCAGACATCTTGATCAGAAGGCAACAGGAAGTGAACTGAGTGTCACACTGATTGACGCAGCTTGAGCAAAAGAGACCTCAAAGCCCGCCCCCTAGACTGACACACTTCCTCTAACACGGCCATGCCTACTTCAACAAGGCCATACCTCCTAATAGTGCCACTCCCTCTGGGGGGCATTTCCTTTCAAACAACCACACTCTGATGGCTTAAGAAAAGAAAGTGAAGCTGGGTGTGGCTTTAATCCCAGAAGCAGCTGGGGCTCAGAGAGCTTAAGGTCAACTTGGTCTACATAATGAATTCTAGGCGCGCCAGGGCTACATGGTGAGACCTTGTAAAAAAATTAATTTTAGAAAAAGAAACTAATGTGGAATGTCTGGCTTGGTACTCAAAGTTACAAGGGTCTGCCACTTAACTCTTGTGGGTTCTGATGTAACTTTAAAGGTCTTCTCTTTTGGTTCCTAATAAAGACAGCATATCACAGCACTGCACTCTAGTTAAGGCTGGGCTGGGGGAGGTTCCTGGAGGTTCCTGTCCGCAGCTGTCCGCAGCTGTGTGCCAGGTTTCTGAAGCCAGGGTCGAACTGTACTTTCCCATCCCCCTGAAATGGGCCACGTCTAATGATCAGCGACACAGGTTACTTCAGGGTGGAGGTTTGCCTTTCTCTATTTCCCGCTCTCTTGTGATGGACTCACACTCCCCGCTGTCTGCAGGCCTGCGGGGGTGGGGTGGGTGCAGGGCCTCAGCAACCCCACCCATGGTCCAGCCCATGGCCTGGTTGCCCATGTGGGATGCAAGTCACCCCACTGTCTGGTGGGGCTATCTGGTTTTTTTTTTTTTTTGAGACAGAGGCTCTCACTATGTGGCTCTGGCTATCCCGAAACTAACTATGTAGACCAGGCTGGCCTCAAACTCACAGAGCTCTGCTTGCCTTAGCCTCCCAAGTGCTAGGATTAAGGGCGTGTGTCTTGGCTGCCACCACCAACCATGATGCCTGGCTCAACAATATAGACGACGGCCTCTTTTTGGCAATGTTAGGGACTGAACCCGGGTCTCCTCACATGCTAAGCCAGTACCTCTACCACTGAGCCAGCCCTGAGGTTACCTGCTACAGCAGCATATCCTGATCTTTCCTAATTTACAAGGAAGCCAGAGAGGAGGAAAGGAGTCCTGAGCCTGTCAAGAATGGCTGATGGGTGACAAGCGTCTCCACCTTCAGGGGGAGGATGCTTCAGGGAGATCATCACCCCGACGTCCCAGACTGTCTCTCTGATGGACAGAAAGAAGTCTGGAAAAGTCCAGGAGAAGAGGCTCCGGGAGGGAGTAGGCACACAAGTTGAGGAGGAAATGTGGTCAAGGAGCAGGCAGGTGCTGCATCTTAGCAGGATTCCCTACCCCGTGCCCCCCAATTCTCAGAACCCTATCATGTGAACACTAGCACCCAAGGTCCTAGAGACGAGGAAACTGAGCCAGAGCCTACAGCCCAAGTGTGGCAAGGCCAGAGCCTGCAGCTCAGGGGGGTTTTGTCACTGCAAGGCTGCACCTCTGCAATGCCAGGAAGACACAGAGAGGGCAGGGGTAGGTGTGTCGGGCTGGAGCTCCCGGCTTCTTCTGTGCTGTCCATGCCCTGGGGGAGTGGGCCAGCTTCGGTGCGGCTTGCCGGGCAGCTGCAGTATGCGGAGGCTTTGTTCATGGATTTTATTACTATGTGCAGTGCTAGGGATAGACCCAAGGGCTTTGCACATGCTATGTGAGAGATCCTGCACTGTAGCCACTGCTACCCTGTTATCCATGGCATTATTTGCGGCTGACCATCACTGGTCCCCACTCCGTCCTCCACTATCCTTCCCTGACTGCCAAGGCCACTCTGGGCCTCCTGGGAAGGATGGATTCATTTACGAAGAGTGCTTCTATATCAGCACAGAGCAGGCTTTCAATAAACACAGGCAGAACGGATGCTAACAGTGGGGGAGTCTGGCAAGTCCAGGTGGTACCCCAGAATACTCTGGACTTTCCAAGACATTTTATGGTGAACTTAAAACTACCCTAAAACACAGAAGTTTAATGAAAAAGAATCAATGAATTCAACAGAGAGAACTTTTTTTCCTTCAGGAGACCACTTCAAGGGACAGTTAACTAACTCTAATGAATAACAGTTGTGTTACTAATATAAAATAATAACAATAATAATAATGGTCACAGTGCACTGCAGTTGACAGTTAAGTCTTCACATTTAGTTTCATCTGATCTTTACAATAACCCTCTGAAACAAATGTTACAAGTTCCAAGTCACAGATGAGGAAACATGGGACCAGAGAGGGAAGTGAACTTGCCTTAAGCCACACAGCAAAGCAGCAGCATGACGTGTCCAAACACCTTTGTCTAATCACATTCTCCTGATACCACTCTTTAGCTGGCTTCAGGGTTACATTACATGGATACGGAAAACCAGCTGCAGACAAGGTAAGCCTAATACTCTGTGCACACGTGAGCAGCACATCATTCCCTTCTCAAAAGCAATTCATCAGTCTTAGCTGCAGAGGTTCTGAAATTGACACTCTTGAAATTGATACTCTTGCCTAATGCTATCTCTCCCCACCCCCCACCACCGCCACAGAGAAGCATGTTGTCAAGAATGCACAGTAACAAGGCCGCTTCTGTTCTCTTGGTGCCTTTTGAGACCCTCTCTAGATCTCCACACTGGCTAACGAGTGCCCACACTGGCTAGTGATGTCTGCATTGGCTAACAAATGTCCACACTGGTTTATACACCACTGGTCTAACCTCAGCTAAGTCCCTTTAGAGCAGATAGCTCAGGTGAAATCCTGATGCTTCCTCCACCGGCTGCATCCATTGAGCCTGTGAGGCCGTTTGGGAAATGAGGGACATTCTGCAGGGGGCTGTAAACACTACTTTGAAACTGATTTGGGAATAATTTAGTAGTCTGGGAGGCTGGTTGTTTGTTTTGTTTGATTTATTTATTTATGAATATGTATGCTCTGTCTGCATGTATGCCTGTAGAAGGTATCAAATCTCATTAGAGATGGTTGTGAGACACCAGGTGGATGCTGGGAATTGAACTCAGGACCTCTGGAAGAGCAGCTCGTGTTCTTAACTGCGGAGACATCTCTCTAGCCATGTTTTGTTTTGTTTTTTAATTGTGTTACACATATACAATGGTGCACAGTTCTGTGGCCTTATGCACACTCACTCAGCAGACACCCATCTCCTCCATCATCTCCACAGACTTGCATCAGCCAGAGCACCAAATAGCTCTCCATCCACCCTGCCTGGTGTCGCCACCTCCACCTGACTCAGTTGACTACTCTGGGTACCTTGCACAGGTGTAGTGAAACATCTGTTCCTTTCTCTCTGGCCATATCCTAACCGGGGCACAGTGTTCGGGTTCGATCATATTACAGCCAGTACAGGAATTTATTTATTTTTTTTTTGTGAGACAGGGTCTCTCTGTGTGGCGACATCTGTGACCCTCCCCCAGGGGGACACACTGAACCTGGAGGACTCAGAGTGCAAAGGCTATATACAACACAGTGTGAGGTGGACCCATGTCTGGGGCTTATCTGTAAAGGCCTCAGGTGGTGCTCAAGCTGTAGGGAGGAGATGTGGCCATGAACCCATGAACAGGACTCTGAGGGCAAGTTCACCTTTTCAGACACACCCAAAGGTAACCCTGGGTCCCAGGGAAGTAGTGGTCAGAGCCCTGCTGTTGGGGGCATGTGACTACCGCTCTGAACTTGAGTGTTGACACTTGTGAAACAGCCATGGTGCTGACCTCATGCGGGCAAGGGAGGGTCTGGTGAGGTGGCATTTAAGACGGGCACCTCACAGTTCTAGGCAAGAGTAGTTGATATTAATGCACTGCTCTGCTGGGTGCTGCCCTGAGCCTTGTGGGTACTCCAGTCACTCATCCCCACAGCCTTGCTTCGATGTCCGCTCTCTCCAAGATATTCTTATCCACTCTACATCACCAGCTCAGGCTAAGGCAGAAAGTGAAGCTCAGGGAGACTGAGTGACCTGTTCAAAGGCTGGGACCTTACACCAGATATTTCTATTCCAAGCTCAGGGCTCTTTTCCATCCCCTCCAGCCTCATATGAACAAGACACATGACTAGATGTCAAGTCTTCATGGCAGACATGACCATAGGAGTCCAACTTTTCTAAGAAGTCAGGAAGGTGGGTCCTTATTACGGGGACATTTTTGCTGGTGACAGTGTCCTTTCCTATGAAGTAGCCTGGGCCATGGTCCTTCTACCCTGAGTAGCAACCTCTCTTTACACCGTTTCCTGTGCTTAAAATTTTCCACCCTACCAGAGTGGACACCTACGGTTCTGGATTCCCTGATGCCCTCTAGCAGCTGGTACCCAGGCACATTATCAAGATGTTGATCCTGTTTTTCTGTCCCTGTGCTGGCCTTGAACACCTCCTCCTATGGTCCAAGATGAGCTTAAGCCATAGGGGACATTCTTTTTTTTTTTTTTTTTTTTTTTTTTATTTTTCGAGACAGGGTTTCTCTGTGTAGTTTTGCGCCTTTCCTGGGACTCACTTGGTAGCCCAGGCTGGCCTCGAACTCACAGAGATCCGCCTGGCTCTGCCTCCCGAGTGCTGGGATTAAAGGCGTGCGCCACCACCGCCCGGCCATAGGGGACATTCTTTTTCCTCTAAAGTAATAGTGCCGATGTGCTGGACACAGCCTGGAGCGGTAGCTGCTGCCGTGGAACTCACCACGGGGCCCAGAAACAGTGGACAAGTCTTTGACACAGTGGCCCTGGGCCTAGTGGTATCCAAAGCCAAAAGGCCTTAGATTTCTCAGATGACAAACAGGAGCCGGGAGAATCCAACCTAGCCAGGGCTCTCCTATCAGCGCCATGACAGTCTGACAAAAAACGGACGCTGGGCCAGAAAGCAGTGAGAACTGGACTGACGTCTGGCTGTCAAATTCCGAAGTCCGGAACCTCAAGAAACTGGTATCATGTCCCCCTTTATCCTTCTGCTGATTTTAAGCAGCCTGGGTCTGTCAGTTACCCTACCAGCTGACACCTGTTCCATACTCAGCGCAGGCCTGTTCTTATAGTCTCAAGAGCTATACCTCACATACCACAAAAGCCACCCTTTAAAAGGGACCACGCAGTGGTTTTTCATGTATTTACACAGTATGCAGTCATGACCACTATCTAATTCTAGAACATATTCAGCACCCACAAAAGATACCCAATACCTATAGCCACTGTCTGCCCATCAGCCCCTTCTCCAAGCCCCGTGGGATTGCCCCTTCGGACACAATCACCAATTTAAACTTGTAGCTGGTAGCAAAAGCAGCAACAGAGAGCAGAGTGGCTAGCAGCATGGACTTTGGTATCCGAGAACTGTCGCACTAGCTGATGACTGGGCAAGTGAATGGACGTCTCTGAGCCTAGGATCTTCCATCTGCGTAATCTGATAAACTGCTTGTGAGGACGAAATGAATGGACCGGGCCCATGAACAGAGCTTCAGAAATGCTGGCTGTTTTTACTGACATGTCCTCACATCACCAAGGATAGCACTCAGACACAGTGGAGTAAAGGAGCGGGCCCAAGGCCACACAGCTGGGAGTGGCTGGGCCCAGGTCTTCTGCGGTCTCTGCTTTTTCTGTTACACCAGTTCAGCGGCTCTTCCTCCACCCAGCCTCAGCCCTCCCTCCCTCCCTCCCTCCCTTCCCTCCCTCCCTCTGTCAGCCAAGTCACTTCTTTAAAAATAAAAAAAGGCCATGTGCCAAATGGGACACAGAATCATGAAATCATCTACTGTTGGGGTATCGTGGTCCCACATGGGCTGGTCTCCTTGCCTCGTCCTTGGGGACAGCTGAGCGGAGTGGAAATGGATAGGGGGAGGCTGCTTCTAGCTTGAACCAGAGCCCCTAGAATTACATGGTTTTCCCACCCTGCAGCCACACCATCTGGGACTTCTTAAAACTGGATGAAGCCGGGCCTCTGGACAGCTTCACCATGCCAGGGATGGCCACGCGAGGCAGCCAATTCTGCTCCAGCAAACCCCCAATCATTACTACACTGAGCTGGGAAGAAAACCTGGCTTTTAAGAAATCAGTGAGATCAGGGGTCTAGTCAACACAGGATTTGGGTTGGGAAGACCTGTGGCCAGACCTAGCAAAGGAGGTCACGACAGGTGTCACAGCTGTGGAGAGGGACAGATGACAGGTAATGCATTCAGCCAAGTCCATTTCATTGTCATAACAAGTACATGATGGAAGTACTTTCTTTCCGGTTAAAAGCAAAGGAGGAAATGGAGAAAGCAGAGGTAACACCAAGCTGAGACCTGAAAGGGGAAAGCGGAGTTTTGAACTTGGGTTTGTCTCCAGCCTTGGGCCAGGCTGGAATAGGGAATTCAAGTAACAGTCTAGCCACACTCTTCAACATTGCCAGTGGTCAGACACTTTCCCATTCACAGGGTTCCCTCCCACGCTGGCATCCCCCAGACCAGTGTCACCTGCTCCCCACCACAGCTGACAGGCTGGGGTGGAGTCTGACCCAGGATCCTGGAGACCACCAGATTCTCTCTCCAGGAACTCCAGGGTCCTGAGAGCAGGGAAAGACGCTGATCAATGAAAAGTGCTGACTTGAAGACAGATGTTGAGCATGTCTCAACAGACAAGTGAAGAGGCTGGTCTAGAGTGGCCAGCGAGAAGATAAAGCAGGTTGGACAGAGGGGCCTGAGGTCACTGAGATGGCCAGGAGCTGCCAATAGACACTAGGCCCTTCCAAGGTCACAGCACTGTTTGCTTTGGGTTCCAGGCAACACTCTGCTCTGCCCATGAATCCAATCCACCCCTCTCTTCAGGTGTCAACCAGTGGAGTGGGCTCCGCTCTGCAGCTGTAAATAACCCTGGGAAGACAATCATGTCACTCTTGTTCCTTAGCCCCACAGCCCCTTCTTGGAGGTGCCAGGCTGGCAAGAAGCCCCTGAACACACGCCAAGGCAGAGCTCCCAAGGTAGACGCCATTGCCTGTAACAGCAGCCTAGCAATGGGCACCTGCATTATCACCCGTCTGTGTGAAATGGCAGAGCACCCCCGGAATGTTATTGGTCGCTCTCACACGGGGGCTGTGTCACCTGCTCAGGGCACCGGATGGTGCCAGTCCTCACCAGTGCCCCATGCCTCCTTTTCCTGTGTTTTCTTCTCCCGTCTGCTCATTCTAGACGGTGGTTAGTTTATTTATCATGGGGCTGGGTTCAAACTCGTGGCTTTGTGTGTGTGAAGCATGTATTCTCTCACTTAGCTGCATCCCAGCCCCACAGCAAGTTTTACGGATAGCCCCGCTGTTTATTTATATTCAGCTCATTTGCAGCAGAACAGCCAAAAATTATAACTGTGTGTGACACTGCTAGATGTGGCTGCATGCTGCTGAACACAAAGCATCACAGATGAGCTCATTATGTTTTCAATAATTAAGTGACTGGTGTCTCACTCGCTTTACGCAGCGCAGCAACTCCTGGCTGTGTGTCCTGAAGGCATTAGATTTAGCTGCACTTGAGAAAGCCGTTAAGAGCCGATAGCTGTCTGCCCTCCTTTGCTATAGTGGGACAAGGCTCCGAACATTCTCTAGTCTACATGGTCAGGAACGGCTTGGGTCTATGTAGTCAACGATGCCTGCAGTTAATATTACCAGAACCCGAGATTCTCCTTCCCAACCCAGACTATGCCCTTGGTACCAAGGGTGGAGCAGCCACCCAGGAAAGCCCATTGGCTGTCATAGTGATTGGCATAGAGCTAAGCCAATGAAACACAAAGTGCCTGCCAGGACATGTGAGAAGTCTTTGTTCCTCTTTCCTACAGAGCATGAACCCAGAGTTGCTGGAGCCATTTGCAATCACGTGTGACTGAGGACGAAGCCAATACCACTGAAGAGGGGACACAGAAGGAGAAGTCAGGTCAGATGACGGAGTGAAAACCCTACAGTAAGCCGTGCCTGCAGTCTGGAAGCCTTCTCCTCCTGGGACAGTCAATCACAGGGCCAAAATACCCAAAGCAAATCTAGGTTGGTTCTGTCGCTAACAGGGCAGACACCACACATCCATCGTGGGATGGAGGCACCACACATCCATCGTGGGATGGAGGCTTGCCCTGGACCCTCACCACGCAGTAGGGAGAATGCACAAAGGTTCAGAAAGCCAGGAACATCCCCTAATGTCTGTGGCGGACACTGTCTAAAGAACTTTGCCACATCATCTCCTGAAGGACCCTGACTTCTCCAGACTCCTAGGAGCTGCCTGCTTTTGGAGACATGGAGATAAAGCCACAGGCCCAGGGTTAGCATTGTTTCACGCTGGTGAAGATGACTCCTACTGAGCTGTCCTCATGTTCCCCAGCTCACTGAGAGACTGGTGACACACGTTGATCATTTGTTCACTCATTCATTCATTCACTCACTCACTCACTCACATCTTCACTCACTCATGTCAAACATGCATCGATCAGTAAGTGAGCATGTGCTATGTACTAAGCCTTGAATAAAAACATTAAGGAAAGAAAGGATGAGGAAGACATGGTCCCTGCCCGTGACTGTCACAGTCTAGAAGAAAAGATAAGCTGACAACATCAATATGAAGAAGTTCACAGCACTGGGTGATGCCTCCTGATGGGCAGAGAACAAAGTCAGACAAGGCTTCTGGACAAGGAGAGCACAGAGTAGCATCCCAGGTGAGAATCGAATCAGTAGTGTAAAAGCTAGCAGGGGGCTGGGGAGACGGTGTGTGTGTGAGGCGTCCAGGCAGACTCGGCATTCTGGTCACCACATGGTCACCTCAACATGGTTCCAGAGCCATGTGTAGCCTCCAGACTGGCCCCCTTCAGGGGCAGCTGACAAGCACCTCTTATTTAGTTAAATGTATCAAAACATAGGGCAATCAAAGACTTTACTCATGCCCCAAGTAATGGATGTCAATTTAGAGTCAAGACCACGAAAAGACAAGGCTCTCAGGTCACAGTGTAGGGAAAGTCCGATGAACCTTCTCCACAAATGCCTACCTGAAGGTCGAAGAACTTGCTGTAGCGCCGGTAGATGGCCTCTGTGGTGCCACTGGACCACGTGACTCGGATGATGTAGACCTGCAGAGAGGGACAGAAGAGACAAGTGTTCACCACAGGGGGATGACATGGTTGGAAAGCATCCTCTTCCAGTCCAGGTCCTGGGAATTTCATCCCCATGGAACAGTGCTGGCACGTGCACCTTTGAGAGGTCGTCAGTGGGTTAGAGGCATGAGCTCAAGAGTGGGTTCATGGCGCCCAAGGGTTAACAGCAAAGTGAGTTCAGTCCACCCGTCTCCCTCCTTCTCTCTCCCATCCTCTGCCACGAGTTAAGAGTCATAAAGGCCCTGTCAGATGCCAGCCCCTCGATCGAGGACTTCCCGGCTCTAAGAAATAAACCTCCGTTCGTCACCAATTACCCACCGGTGCCATTTTATTACAACAACGTAAAGCAGACTAAGAAAGTCTTCATCCCCGAGACTGAGGAGGAGTTTGAGGCAGAAAAACCCTGAATTTCAATCTCAGCTTGGCCAAGGAGCAGCTGGACCAGCCGGTCCCTTGCTGTCTCGGAGCCTCAGCTCTCTCCTCAGTAGAAGGGGATACGGCCCCTGCCTGCAGAGCTGTGTCAGGGACGGCACAGGGTCAGCCTGGGGCAGCTGCTGCTCTTAGCAATGTAAAGGTGACCGGCTGCTCCCCATGCGGCTCTTCTTTCGGAGCAATTCTTAAAACCTTCACCTTTATCAAGAGGAGTCAGGGCGCCTGCATCCTTAACCTCTTCTATCACCCCAAAACAGCCACCCTGATGTTTCTGCCAGTGAGGACTCAGGCTAACGCAGAAGTCCCTTGAGTCTCAGCTTCTCCATCTGTGACGTAGGCTAACAGCACCTGCCTCCTGTGTTTCCTGAGCTAGATGAAAGACTAACAGAATAAAGGTCATGAATCATCTTAGCAACCAGAGGACATGTCTCTGACCTTGGTCATGTACACACAGGAAACAATATACTGATAACAAATTTGGGGAAACTGAGGTATCTGCTGGCAGGCAGGCATATACCTCAGTGGGGACAGCAGTGGGTCCCTGCTGGCTCTGGCTGGCAGTGATTACCACAGCACATTGACTTTTCTCCAGGGAGCCCTCTTCTCCATCCTGCCCAGCCCCTTAGAAACAGAGGGGGGACTATCCAGGGTGTCTTGGAAGAGGTGAGTTGAGCTGGACCAATCAGGGTCAGTAAGCCTCAGCCCTGGGACTCCAGCGTTCACTCTTGAGAAAGACCAGTGCTCCTCCACTGAGGCTGCAGGGGCCACCGTCCCATGTCTGCGGTGAGGTCAGCTGGAGAATGAAGCCACATAAGGAAACTCCAAGGATGCAATCTGACCATATCTAGTTCAGCTTGAAGTTAAGTCTACAGACACCTGTTTCCTGAGCCAGTAATTACCATTTGGTCCACAGAGAGCTATGTATAATTACAATAAACCCGTATAATTACAATAAAAATAGCTTATCATTTTTACTTGTATATATTTATGGGGTATGGTATGATAGTCTGATGTATGCATATCACGTGTAGTGATCAAATCCAAGTGTGTGTG
This sequence comes from Peromyscus leucopus, assembly GCF_004664715.2. Lineage (NCBI taxonomy): Eukaryota > Metazoa > Chordata > Mammalia > Rodentia > Cricetidae > Peromyscus > Peromyscus leucopus. Next base: position 5,922,634 of record NC_051086.1, read on the forward strand.
ATATATATGATTGACATATATGATAGACATACATCGTATGATATTTACATGTGCATATGCACACACACACACATGATGGTACTGGGGATGGAAACTGAAGAAGTTAAAAATGAAAGAAACAATAGAACTCAGCTAAGCTGATGACTTTACCTTCTAGTTGGGTAAACTGAGGCCTAGAAAGTGAAAACACAGTATTAAAGGTCCCTGTCCCTGGAGATGTATAAGCAAAATTTGGCTAGCTGGTTGCAAAGGACATTACCATTAAAAATTAAAAGAAAAATAAAAAGTATTAAGAAAGACTGCCAAATATTTTGTTTTTCTTAAAACCGACGCACGGCCCCTTCCCACACATGGAGAGCCTCCTCGCCTGTGATTCCCTCCTGGACTCCTGTTATCAGTCTCTGAAGTGCTTGGACTGCAGCCACCCACTGCTCTGCAGGAATGAAGCCCTGAACAACTGATGCAGTACTTTAGGCACAGGCCAGACTGTCACAAGGCTCAGGGCTGGAAGGTGGCAGACACCTGCTCTGCTGCTGTGGGACACTCACAAGGTGCTGGCCTCTCTGGCTGTGGTGTCCTTCACTCTGGAATGGAGACAGCAGCCTCCATGAGAATCAAGTATGACAATGAATGGCTACGGCCTTGTCTGGCGCCTGGTACACATTAGGAGCGCTCGCTAGCTTCTCCCATGCTCCCGTCTGGTACCCTCCTCCCTTTTTGGCTTCAGTACCAGTTTCTCTTGGAGAATTACCTCCTTTCTCACTGTTTTGCTATAGGGAGGCATGTTTCCCACGCCTGGTCAAACACAGCACTGTCTGGCCCTGGCCACAAAAAGGGGCCTGCACCTGACCCAAGCCAGGCTGACAGAATTCATGATCTCCAATGGCATCCTAGAGGAGATCGGACTCATGGCCTCGGAGGTGTCGGCCTTTCCCCCCTGAAAAGGCCTGGTGGGAGAAGACCATGTGAGGAATGACGGCATGACAAGCATTTGCTTGCACAGAAGAAAGCCAAGTGAAGAAACAGTGTCTATATGGGATGCCTTTTTAAAAGCCCCAAAACTCATGAGCAGAAAGACCACTAACTCAATTACAAGAGGCATACCAAAGACTTGATCGGCCTCGTCACTGGAGTGGATAGATGGATGGCAAGAAAGCCAGTGAGAAGACGACTGTGCGGCCAGCCACTGGAGAAAAGCAGACGAAACAGTGATGAGAAACCATGCCAACGCTTGGTGAGGGTCCTCGCCAGGACCATGTGCCTGCCACAGGCCTGGTCAACAGCCTGTGGTGCAACCACCAGTAGGCGGAGTCCAGAGGAGGAAGTGAAGTCACTGGGGGCTTGCCCATGAAGCACATGCTGGAAACCCTGTCTCTTCCTGTCTTTCTCGTCGCTTCATGGCTAATATGCTCCACCATATATTCCCTCCATGATCTCCGTTGCCATCATAGATCCAAACGCAAAGGAGATAACTACCCTAGACCTCTGAACATACGAGCCAAAGCAAGCTTCCCCTTCCTAGATCTTGTGTATCTCGGGCATTCTGTCAGAGTAACAGAAAAGGAGCACAATTGTGAATCTCTTAGCTCAGATGAAATGAAAAACACTGACCATGTTGGGCACCATACCACTGCCTGTAAGCCCAGCACTTGGAAGTTGAAGCAGAAAGATTAGGGAGTTCAAGGCCAGCCTGGGCTACACAGTGAGGCCCTGTCCTAATTGTCACTGTGTTAGCTCTCCAGTCACTGTGACAGATTGCCTGATATAAACCACTTAAGAGGAGAGATCGGACTCATGGTCTCGGAGGTGTCAGCCTTTCATGGAGGTAGGGCATGGTGGACCAGAGCCGCACATACCATGGTGGCAGGAAGCAGAGAAAAGGGAAAACAGGAAGAGTTCAAGGCAGGACACAGCCTCTGAGGCACACAGATGAGAGCCTACTTCTGACTAGGCCTGCCTCTCAGCAACGCCACAGGAAAGGACACAATGCACCCACTGGCCAGAGCCCTCTCTGGAAACACCACCCGAGACACACGAAGGTGTGTGTTGCTAATCTCCTCCATGCTTCTCAATCCAACCTTTCCAGCTGACAGTTGAGACAAACTGTTACCATCTCGGTTACCCCAGCGAGCACAGGAACAAATGGTAGGATTGGGCAGGCCTGCCCTCCAGATGACTCCATCTCACCTCATCGCTCTCTCCCCAGGACTCCCCTCCGTTCTCTGGGTCCCACAGGGTTACAGAAGGACTGTACCTCTGGGTCACCTCACCAAGGCTCAGGCACAGGTTCCTAGATGCTGAGTGAGCCTGGGCTCTGTTCCCTCCTCCTGGTTCCTATGGGGAGCCCTGACCATAGAGTTATGTTAGGGAAAGTCCTTACACTGAAGTCAGTCACCCGGGCTTCAGGGAGCCTCTGTGCCTGAGGTTCTACATGTGGGGTGGGAATGGTCAGCGACACTGGCTTGTACTGAACACAGACAGCTTTTTCCTTCGAGTCGTTATTCCAACCAACACACCGAATACTGCTCACACAGCATCTCCATCGGGACCAGATACAGCATCATGAGTGACCTAGAGATACAGAAAGCACGTGGGAGGATGTGCGTGGTTCTACACAAATGTGCTATTTCACATAAGCATCTGCAGATATGGATGCCTGTGGAGATAGAGGGGCTGGAATCAAGTCCTCATGGGTACCAAGAGATAGCTGCACGTAATTATACGCACAGTACGTATACGTGTATACACGTATGCATCACAGATGCACACATACACACCCATGCTACATCACACACATGCACAGCTGCTTCTTGTCACCTGAAGTAGCTCTGTTCTACAGTGCTGCCAGTAACAGTGACTCGGTCAGTACTTAAGCACTACTTGGAGAAACATTTAGGGTCCTTGAAGTTTTCAAGCATTTTTATCATCAGATCAATATATAACCTGATCATCTATGCTTATGTTTAAGGACACTTGATTAATATGCACAATTAGGGGGCTGGAGAGATGGCTCAGCGGTTAAGAGCACTGGCTGTTCTTACAGAGGTCCTGAGTTCAATTCCCAGCAACCACATGGTCGCTCACAACTACCTGTAATGAGATCTGTTACCCTCTTCTGGTCAGCAGATAGAGCACTGTATACATAATAAATAAATAAATCTTAAAAAAATACATACAATTAGTTCACTCACACTGAACTCAATGTCCAGCAGCTCTATCACTCAAGCCTGAATGAAGCTTTTCTAACCCATGCACACCTATGAGGCCCAGCAAGCCTTTCCCACTCAGGGTCCTAGGCTGCACCTCAGTCCCAGGCTTGGGTCCATTTAATATAGTGAGATCACTAACAACAACAGCAACAAAAAAAAATCACACAAATGTAAAAGGTGGGAAAAAACAACACTTGTTCAGGACACAAGAGAAAAAACCAGACAGCCAAATGTCGTCCTGTTCAACCTCAGCTGAGAATGTCATGTACGGCTGGATGATGTGAACTGTGACACTCGGGCAAGCCCGTGCCTGTAAACATCCCCCAAAGCCATGAGTGCTGATTTGGGCCACAGATAAATGTCATCAAGCATACAAACTCATAAATATAAATAATGAGGACGGACTTACACAGAAATGTGTGTGCGTGTGTTCATGTAAACACACATGCTAGCAGTTACTCTGGGCTAGAAGGAGTATGGAGGAGTTTTTTTTAAAACCCTGGTCTTGATGCGTTCTCATATTTCCAGATGTTTTTGTGCTGTGCCAACGCCCCTCGATGTATGATGGGCTATATCTTGATAAGCCCTTAAGTCGAAAGCCTTCAGCAGAAAATGTACTGACTCCACCTGATCTCCCCAACACCCCAACTCAGCCACGCAGCTCCCTGTGTGGTGTCCGCTGTTCCCCTCCGTGGTGTGACTGGCCAGCAGCTGTGGCTTAACACTACAGCCCCAGAAGAGTATCTGACTGAACAGCACCAGCCACACATCAGAGGCCATTTGTATTGTCTAACTAGGAGGGGGAAAAAAAGACATCACCTCCTGAGAAAAAAATGAAAAATACTTTGTTCTGAACCCCAGCTAGCATCTTTTTGCTTGGTCCCCAAGGCCATCGTATATAAGTGTGACCAGCGCCACAGGGATGCCTGGTACAGGACGGCAGGGTCTAGCGCTGACCTCAACTAGATCTGGCTGTACAGTCTGCATCCAGAACTCATTGTGTGAAGTAGGGTGTTACCTCTGTCTCTTGGAACCTTGTGTTCTCTGCAAAACAGGTGAAAGATGCTGGTCATCCTTACCTCCCGAGCTGATGGAAAGTTCCAGAAATGAAATACATGCTAAATAAAATCTCAGCTTAGGGATGGGATTTGTAGGAAATGTTCTCTGAATGGTGTTCAGTCCTTCACCCTTACTACTTGGCAAGTCTACACCTGGGTCTTGAGCCCCAAGTCCTTACAGGGTCCCCATAAAGCATGTAGGAACCTAGGCCCATTTCTAATGTCAATACCCCAAAGGGTTGTTTTTTGTTTTTTTCAAGAATAAAGTCTGAAGCCAACATCCAGTGTACAGCTCCTTGGGAAATCAGAGCTGGGCCCTGGTAAAAGTAGGGGGTAGGACAGAGATAGCCAAGCCATGTCCTGTGGGACCCCGAGTCCTGGGTCAGTGGTCATGCCTCATTCCTGCTCACCCACTAGCCTAGGGCCCAGCACTTGGCTGCAGCACCTGGAAAGGCCCCAGAACATGGACAGGCCATTTCCCAGTCTGACGGCCAGCTGTGATCTCAAAGGGTTTCATCATATGAACTGCAAACACGTTGAGCTGTTTCTTGGAGGCTGAGGGGCATCCTCCAATCTTATTCTGATTGGCAGATCTATTGCTGGAGTTTCTAGGGGGTTCTGGGCTTGGCTCCAACTCCAGGCTGAGAGCAACGATTGGATGGGTCCACTGTGCTGGTCACAGGACACTTGTAACACTGGGGGCTGGCTGCGGGGCCAGAGGCTGATACTTATTTACCTTCCTCACACTCTTGCCCAGAATGTCTCCTGCCATGAAGGACCAACAATCTCAGAGCAGGGAGGATTTAACACCAGAGTTTCTTAGTCCTATTTCTAGCTAGTGTTACTGGTTTTCCATTTATGGTAGATGGCTACAGTTTCCCTTTAAAAGTAACTGAATTGTCTAGAGTGCATGTGAGGAGCCAGGCTGCGCTGGGAAAATATAGTAAGGCAGTCTGTGGGCACAGAAAAGCTCCGATGATGCCGTGCCGCCGGGAGAGCTGAGAATGCGGACTTCCCCGCCATTCTCTCTGCATCCGGAGTGCTGCTGTTCATAGCCCAGTGGAGGACATTTCCAAAGTCAGAAGCACTTCCCTGCCTCTTCTGTGCTGGTGGGTGGTCTGCAGTGACCTGGGGGTGACTGAAAAAAAAAAATCTAAAGACAAGGCCCAAGTGGGAGGAGGCTGTTTCCCCACAGGAGGGTTGAGAAAGCTACGTCAGCAGGACGGTGCTGTTATTCATTAGCAACGTCTGCCACGGGGCAGGCTGGATGGTGAAACGCATGCTATAATCCAGACTTCATGGGGAGATTCATCCCTCACTACTGCAGAGATCAACTTCTTCAGGGTTATACTTCAGCTGCGGGCTCTTCCCGCTTCCACGACAGGGAATTTTCTTACAGGTTTTCTGAGATAACCTTTGGGCTTTCCACACAATAGCTTGTTCAGAGAAGTGTAAATCTGAAGAACTCTTAGGCCAGCTGTCAAATTGGCCTGCAAGAAGCCCCGGGATCTGGCAGAGGCCAAGTGGGTGGGCCTCTGGACTGTCTACCCAGTTTCCATAGCACATGCCACTTTTAGCTCTTCTATATGTAGGAGAGGGTGTAACCAGCGGCCCACAGACCAGATTGTTAGACACTGTGGGTCCACGGTGCCACGGGCAACCATTGCCTAGAGCCCGCAGACAGGGCCCCAGCCCTTGGCAGACTGCAGGGGTTTCCAACACTTTAATAGAGGAAATTCCTGCTTTAGGATAACCTTCACTTCATAGTTAGGGAAAGTTGGAGGGAGTTGCCCAGGGCCATGTAGTCCACGGGGAGGAGGGTTGGAACCAGAAGCCAGGGCTCTCCTTGGCAGGGGTTAGGGCAGGGGTCAGGGCAGGGTCTTCCCTCTAGAAAGCTGCTCTTGATCCCTGAGAAGAATACAGCTCTTTTGGAGTGGGGGTGCAGAGGGCACAAAGAGCGTCATTGAGAGGCTGTGGCTTCTGTCCACAGGCCATGGTTAGTCCAGTGAGCCATCAGGCCAGAGTCACTAACGCAGCCCCGCTCTGCCACCAAAGCAAGCCCGAAGTCACTCTGCTAAGTGATGCCAGGCTGAGGAAAGGCAGCAGGGGAAGGAGCAGGCCAAAGGAAGATGGAAGGAGGGTGTCTGGGTTTCTAGGCATGGTGGGGTGACTGCGGTTAACAGTGTTGTTATAGATTTTAAAACGGCGAGAAGAAAGGCTGGAAGTGGATATAGAAAAGATAACCATTTAAGGCAGCAGACACACCAATGACCAATGTGATCATAAAACAATGTACCCAAGTACCCAAACATCACACTCTGCTCCATAAATTGTCAATAAAAAGTAGTTTAAAGTGATTCAGATAAACCTATTTCCTGTTATGGAGCACCTAGGGATATGTTTAAGGAGTCCACAGATCTCAGGCATCAAAAACCATCTCTAGCTGGGCATGGTGGCACACACCTTTAGCCCCAGCACTTGGGAGGCAGAGATAGGTGGATCTCTTTAGACAAGGCCAGCCTGGTCTACAGAGTGAGTTCCAGGACAGCCAGGGCTATCTATAGACATGTCTCAAAGAAAACAAAAATCATCTCTAAAGTGCCAGTGGGTTCCCCTTAAAGTTCACCACCCAGCTGTGCTTCCAAGCTGAGAGATCCAGCAAGGAGTCTGACGCCATGAGGCCCGAAATGGACAGCAGAGTCGGGGTGAGGGGTCAGAGAGAGACAGGTGGGGGAGAGAGGACGCGGGGCGGGGTAGAGGGTAAAAGAGAGGGGAGGGGGTAAGGAGAGAGAAAGTGGGGCTGGAGAAGCGCGGTGGAAGACCACGGGCGCAGGGAGGGAGGAGCTGCAGCTGGCCTCCTTCGGGCCTAAACTAATAGGAAACATGATTCCACAGCTCCTCCTGGAGACCCTGGGTTCCCTTTGGTTCCGACCTGCCAACTCTCTCCAGCTGTCAGCCCAACATCTGGCCTATGTAGGTCAGCGCCTCTAGCCTTTTTCTGAAACTGCAACACGCTGCAGTTTGATTTCCCAACACCCCACGGCAGCCCCGCCACAGGAAGTGCTGAAAAAATGTGGGTTTCTCTTAAATAAAAACATGTTCAATTTATTCCTGGATAGGAATGCTGCCAAGCTTCATGGCGCTACGTAGGAACACTGAGTGCTAGTGGGTAGTGCTGGGTGCTAACAGGGAGTACTGAGTGCTAGGAGGGAGTACTGAGTGCTAGGAGGGAACACTAAGTGCTAGAAAGGAATACTGAGTGCTAGGAGAGAGTACTGAGTGCTGGGGGGAACACTGAATGCTAGGAGGTAACACTGGGTGCTAGGAAGGAGTACTGAGTACTGGGAGTGAGTACCGAGTCCTGGGAGGGAGTACTGAGTGCTAGGAGATAATACTGAGTGCTAGAAGGGAGTACTGAGTACTAGGAGGGAGTACTGGGTGCTAGAAGGGAGTACTGAGTACTGGGAGGGAGTACTGAGTGCTAGGAGGAGATGCTGGGTGCTCAGAGGGAAGGCTCTGGTACCTCTCAGGAAGAACTAGGAAGTTCGAGGTAGGCAAGCCAGGGCGCATGCAGGGCAGGGAGCTCTGGCCCTGGATCTGGGCCTGTTGACTGTCCTGTACCACTAGGCCCAGCCCTCACAGATCACCTGCCAGGAAGGTGGGGTCACCCTGGGGTGAGACAGAGCAGGAGGAAACCACACATACTTGAGATCAACCAGTAGGGAGGACAAGTTAGCTCCCCGCCAGCCCACCCGCCTCTTCTAGGCCCCAGGCCAGAGCTTTCCTGTCCCCAAGTCAGCACAGGAGTCACCAAACTCAGAGGCACCCCTCAGCAAGAAGAGACAAAGAGACCCTGGAAGATGGCAGGCTGCCAGCCTCTCTCCCTCCTCCTTTCTCTTTTCCATTTTTTTCAATTAAGTGAATGGTTGGAACGGGGCCCAGACACGGGAGTCCGCAGTGCCCGGCCCCAGTCAGGATGCACCAGATTTAGGGCTGGGCCCCAGCCGCCTGTGTCCACTCTGCGCACTGCGAGGCAGGGGCTGGCGGCTGAGGGCTGTGGTTGCACCTGTCTGCAGGTGTGCGGCCAGGAGGCAGGCAGGAGGTGGAGGAAACTTCAAAGGAAAAGCTGGGCTCTTTGTCCAACGTGCTACTCAGCTTCATCTGTTCACAAGGCGGATACACACACAGGCCTGCTGCGTACCAACTGTGGCGGTGGCCACGCAGAGCAGAATGTCACATGACGGAGAGGGTATGAGGACCTCAGCCAGCCATCCCTTCTCCTCAGGAGCACAAGACTGTCTCTCCTGGGGATACTTTCTCTGCCCTCCCACCACGCCACTTCCCACTGGAGCCTCAGTGGACAGCCTGAGTCTGAGCTGGCCACTATTCTCTGGGTTCCCTAGAACACCAAGCCATGTACCCGGCTGCCACCTACTCTCCCGGGACCCTCCAGCAGCAGGGCCCAGTCTGTCCTACCACTGTTCTGCCAGGGCCTGGGAACAGCGGGCTTTTGAAACATCCAACAAAAGAGATGGAAAGCCCAAACAAGGCTCCACGGTCAAAGGTTACAGTGACCTCTCTCAGGCTCTGTGCTTGGACAGTCACAATGCTCCTGAAATGGACGGGCCAACGTCTCAGCTGCCAAGAGGAGGAGGAACAGAACCGCTTTGTGACAAGGAGAACGAGGCTGGAGGACAGCCTCACTCTGCTGGCTGCTCTAAGCAGTAGTGGACGTACAACGTCCTCGGGTCATGGGAGCTTCATTCCCCTGCTGGCCGAGAGGACTCGGGTGTTCCTTGGGAGAGCGTGACTGTCCGGGGCTCTGCCTGCAGCAGCCCTGATAAGAGCTCATAGAATATTAGACCACTCATGTATGGGGCCACACGCCTTTGATCCCAGCACTCAGGAGGTAGAGGCAGGTGGATTTCCGTGAGTTTGAAGCCAGCCTGGTCTACGTAGTGAGTTTCGGGCTAGCCAAGGATATACAGAGAGACCCTATCTCAAAAAGAAAAGGAACATTAGATCAAAAAAGTGATCTGTTCTGTTTTGTGTTGTTTTGAGATGGGGATCTCAAGCCGCCCAGTCTGGCCTTAACTCCTGACTCGTCCTCCTTTCTCTACCCTGTTGAGTACTGGGATTATAGATGCAGGCCTGTTGGGGGTTAGAGGAGCCTGAAGACAGTGCCTGCCCTGTCTGGTCACAGGCCAATGCCCAGACATGGCAATTAACAAGCCAAGGCTGGAGCTTACAGCATGACCTGTCCCTTCCCTTGGGCACACTTGGACCCTGTGGTGGAAGCCACATCAGCAGGAAAAGGTGGGGCACTGGTGATCAGGGAAGGCGGAGCACTAGTGATCAGGGAAGGTGGAGCACTGGTGATCAGGGAAGGTGGGGCACTGGTGAGCAGGGAAGATGGAGCACTGGTGAGCAGGGAAGATGGAGCACTGGTGAGCAGGGAAGATGGGGCACTGGTGAGCAGGGAAGGTGGAGCACTGGTGATCAGGGAAGGTGGAGCACTGGTGAGCAGGGAAGGTGGGGCACTGGTGATCAGGGAAGGTGGAGCACTGGTGAGCAGGGAAGGTGGGGCACTGGTGAGCAGGGAAGATGGGGCACTGGTGAGCAGGGAAGGTGGAGCACTGGTGAGCAGGGAAGGTGGGGCACTGGTGAGCAGGGAAGGTGGGGCACTGGTGAGCAGGGAAGGTGGGGCACTGGTGAGCAGGGAAGATGGGGCACTGGTGAGCAGGGAAGGTGGAGCACTAGTGAGCAGGGAAGGTGGAGCACTGGTGAGCAGGGAAGGTGGGGCACTAGTGAGCAGGGAAGATGGGGCACTGGTGAGCAGGGAAGCCAGCCCACAGGTCTTTGTGCATGGGCACACCTGGGCCTATTCACACTTTGGTCTATGTCCCCTCATGTTAGGGGGACATTCAGGGCCAAGGGCTGGAGCTGCTGCTGGACTGGCCAGGCGAAGCACTCTGCTTACAGGCCGAGGTACTGAGTGCTGGAAACACCACTGGCTTGGGCCTGTGGCTCCAGCTGGGCCTTGGCTGCCAACTCACACATGTCTGCACACATCTGGCCCGAGCGGCATGGGAACTTTCCAGTGGCAAGCTGTAGTGCTGGCGCCAAAGACCCGGCTCAGGACACTAACCTGCAGGCTGGCTCTCTAGGAACAACTCCAGGGCAGGCACGCAGGGCTTGCCGAGATCCAAAGACTGCCAGGCCTTAGAGGTGCCTGGGCAATGTGAGGGGGCTGAAGACAGCTGGGGCTGCCTGCGTTGACAGGGCTGCCTAGGGCCATGGACTCGATGACAGCACCCACTAGGTGTGCCACACAACTACTTCCTTTACGTACGCCACTGGTTTTGGACTCATAGAGGGTCAATGGTTTACCCGCAGCCACACAGCCACATGTGACAGAGCTGAGACTGGTACTCAGCCTGTGTGACACAGGAGCCAAAGCCCACGGTATGTGGTCAGCCACCTAAAGGGCCTAGCACAGTACCCAGCACCCAGCAGTTACTTCATAGAGACCTCAGTAGGGTCCCTTCGTGGGCCATAGGCCATCTGGGTACTCTGAAGAACACAAGGGGGCTATTTCTGCTAGTGGCACCTGGGGACACTTTCCAGGTCAGAAATAACTGCTCTGGGTCTTGACGGGTGATAGTGTCTTCTATCTGGCAACCACACTAATGACCCCTCCTCCTAGGAAACCAAACCCGTGTGATGGAACATGTGATCTACCCCATTTTGCAGCACACCAAAGTGACGTTCAGAGAAGCTATAACGGCACGTGTCCCAAGTCACACAGGGACTGGTTAGGGAGGTGCCAGAGCAAGGGTCTGGACTCCATCAAAGCAGAAAAGCAGAGTCATACCACAGTGGGGTACCACCTCACCCCAGCCAGGCAGGTGACTACCAAAAAGACAAGACATAACAAATGCTGGCGAGATGCCGAAGGAGAAGGCTCCTGCCTGGCTCCTGGGGATGTAAACTAGAACTAGACTGTGGGAAATAGCATGGTGGTCCCTCCATACCCCAGAACTAGAACTACCACCATATGACCCAGAAGCCTGCTCCTGGAAACGCCCTCAGAGGAAGTGAAGTCAGTATGTCGAAGAAATAGCTGGACCCCCATGCTCACAACAGCCAAGGAACAGCTCTGCAACGGATGAAAGAATGGGTGAGAAAATGTGGCCCATGCACAACGGAACATTATTTGTCTAGGAAAAGAATATGGCGACCTTGATGGACCCGGATGACATTATGTTGTGTGAAATAACTAAGGCAACAGGCAATTACACCATGATTTCACTTGCAAGGTGTCTTAGGGTTTCTGTCGCTGTGATGAAACACCATGATCAAAGCAACTTGGGAAGGAAAAGGTTTATTTCAGGTTACACTTCCAGGCAACAGTCCATTGATGAGGGAAGTCAAACAGGCCAAGAACCTGGAGGCAGGAGATGATGCAGAGGCCGTGGAGGAGTGCTGCTTACTGGCTTGCTCATCATGGTTTGCTCAGCCTTCTTTCTAATAGAACTCAGGACCACCAGCCCAGGAGTGAAACCACCCACAAGGGGCTGGGCCCTCCTCCATCACTCACTAATTAAGAAAATGACCTACAGGCCTGACTTCAGCCTGATCTTAAGGAGGCATTTTCTCAATTGAGGCTCCTTCCTCTCCAGTGACTCTAGCTCGTGTCAAGTTGACATGAAACTAGCCAGTAGACACGGAGAACCTAAAAACCGTGGATCTCATGGAGGTAAAGAGAATGGAGGTGGCCAGAAGGAGGGGTAGAGACAAGATGATTATGGAGATAGGATACAATTGGACAGGAGAGAGGATGTCTGATGTTCTACAGTGCCACAGAGCAATCACGGTGGGTGGCAGTCAACTGTGTACTTCCAAGAAGCTTCATGAGAGGATCTGGGACGTCCTCACACAGCCATGATGATTATATAAGGTGATGAGCATAGCAGTACCCTGATCTGGTCATCACACAAATGCATGCTCAGATGTCAGTGTGTACCCCATGAACATGTGTGACCATTATGTAATTAAAAGAGGAATATTGAAAACAACAACAACATAAATATCCTGCCTCTAGCACTTGGCCAGATGATGCAGAATGACTGGGCGAGGTGAACGACTTCACTACGGAAAGCTGAGCACAGCACTGGTGAACAGGCGTGACCTGCAGGATTAATGGCCAGAGAAAATGAACCAGCCTAGCCTGACCATACTTACTATCCCTACTTGTTTTCAAGAGTGGCCACTCTGAGTTGGGCATGCTGGCACATGTCTGAAATCCAGCATTAGGGAGGCTGAAGCAGGAGGAGAATGAATTCCAGGTCAGTCTAGGCTACATAGTGAGTTTCAGGCCAACCCGAGTTACATAGCCAGACTGTCTCAAGAATGACCGCTCAGTCAACAAGGCAGTGCTTAAGATACCAGAATTCCACACTTGCCATTCCCTCACCGTCTGTGTCCAGCTCCTGCCCTCTGGCCACCCAGCTGTGTGCCTCGGGCAAATCCTCCCTCAGCCTCTGTTCCACCTCTGTAACACAAAGTGACATCTAGCCCACTGAACGCATAGTGCCAGCACACATATGACACCCAATGAAGCTGGTCATAAGGTGACATCTAGCCGACTGTATGCATAGTGCCAACACACACATGACACCCAGTGAAGCTGGCTATAAGGTGACATCTAGCCGACTACATGCACAGTGCCAGCATATGCACAGCACCTAATGAAGTGGTTATTGCCTAGGTTCACTCCAGCTATCAGAGTGAGCCTGGAGGTTCACAGAATTGAGCCCAGAGGCCCCCACCCTGCCAGGAGCCCGGCACCTCCCAAAACAAGAGGGGCGATGGGACTTGATGAGGGTGTTAGCTGCGAGATACAGGCTGGGGTGGCAGGAAAGACAAAGAAGCCTGCTGCTCATGGCCGAGTTGGCCATCCCTTCCACCACATGACTTCATCCGGGCCCAGCCTGCTATCCGCCACTGGTCATCCAGATAGGGTCCTCCTAAAACAGGTGTCCTGTGTTAGAAGTTTGGTCCCCGCCGGGCGGTGGTGGCGCACGCCTTTAATCCCAGCACTCGGGAGGCAGAGCCAGGCGGATCTCTGTGAGTTCGAGGCCAGCCTGGGCTACCAAGTGAGCTCCAGGAAAGGCGCAAAGCTACACAGAGAAACCCTGTCTCGGAAAACCAAAAAAAAAAAAAAAAAAGAAGTTTGGTCCCCAATTTGCCACCATGGGACCTTTAAGAGGTGAGGCCTCGTTCCAGGTAATTGGGTCTCTAGGGGACTAAGTGGCTCTGCCAAGACTCCATGAGTTCTGTAGGAACAAACAGCTGTCCCCTACCCATGACAGCCCCTGACATCTCCTGGGACAGCCAAGGGCCTTCACCACTGCTGCCATACTCTCTGGACCTTTTCTGTTTCCACACCTGTGAGCTAAAGACACCTTTTTCTTTTTAAGTCACTCAACCTCTGGCATTTTGTCATAGAAATAGAAAACTGACTAATACATACAGCCCTTAAGCTAATTCTTGTCCTCCGTAGGGGCCCTTCATGGCTCCTTTCAAAGATAAAACAGCAAATACCATAGGCTCATATTTAATGAGCAAAACTCTAGCATTGGGCAGCAGGATGAAGGAGCAGGGCTGCACAAAGAGACTTCCACCTCAGACATGCCAGGAAGACTCTTCCTGCATCAAGTATAAGTGACTCTCGGAGGCCAGGTTCGGTGAGTACAACCCGTGTCCAGCCTGGCTGGCTGGCTGGACATGAATGCCCCCATCCCAGTTAGGGCTCGGTGTGGACTCCTATGGTATCCTACCCTGTCCTCTCCTCTTTCGGGAAAACTGGATAATACATAAAAACAAGACAGTTTCATGTGACTGCTGACCACATGCCAGAGTCTGGGTCACCACTGCGCTGCTCTGCAGGGAGGTACCCAGGCTACACTCTGTATTTTGCAATGAGGATGGTATGTGGGGAGGGTAAGGAACTCGCTCCATCCAGACAGCAATAAGCAGGCCTAGTTAACTGCAGAGTCTTGAGGCCTTAAAACCATCCACATTCCCACCCACTGAGACGACACTCTTGGCACACTCCCCAGACCCTGTCCCTACACAGAATTGCTTTTGCTAATGAAGATCACACTGTATCCGGCCATTCCTCTCTATCCTCAAGGCGTGGTTCTGGGATCCCTCCAGATCCTCCCATCCACTTCAGACCATCTCTAGATGACTTAAACACCTAATACAACATGCACACCATGTAAACAGTTGCCATACACATTCAACACAGATATGACCATCACAGGCCTAACCACACAGAACACTCCAGCAACAAGTAAATCGCCTCCCCTCCAATATTTTTTTCCTTTCTTTTTTTCCCCCTCAATATTTTCAGACCATGGTTAGTTCCAGCCTGTGGACAGAACTGGAGGCACATAGGCCGAGAGGATGACTTATGTTTTTAATTTGCCTTGTATGTCGAGCCTCTCTCCATTTTACTAAACATGCTTTGAACAATCACTTTTAAAGCTCCTTGGTCCACAGCGACACGGTATATCACATTCTTTCCCAGAGGTAGATATTTAAGCTATTTTGAATAATTTTAATGCTGAATGTCTTAACCTGCCAGCCCTCACAGAAGCTGATTAATTTGAACTTTAGTGAACTGGACCCTTGTCCACCTAGAACACGGACTCGTGTGTGGCCCTTCCAGACTGGTTGTGTACTTGAGGCTGCCGGCTAAAAATCCCAAGGCTTTGATCCCAGCACTTGGGAGGCAGACAGCCAGGCTACAGAGTGAGACCCTGCCTAAAAAGAAGAAACGGTCACCCAAAGACAAGAGCACGTTGCTGGTCGGAAAGGTGACGGTGGTGGGCAAGACTTCAAAGGGAGCTGGCTGCAGGCAGTACTCCTGTCACCGCCCAGCCCAGTCCTGTCACCGCCCAGCCCAGCCCTGTCACCGCCCAGCCCAGCCCGCTGCTCTCAGTGCCCTCAACGAAATGTTTACCCTTCAAAAGAAAATAGGGAGCCATTTATTCAGCACCTCTAGATGCCAGGAAGTGAACTAAACCCTCTCTGTGATTAAGTCACCTCAGTCTTTATCCTACCCTCACTTCCCAGAAGGGAGAACGGACACAGAGAGGCTAAGCCGCTCACTCCAGGTCACAGAGCCAGGCTATCACAGGCCACCTGGCTAGCAACCTCTGAGCATTCTACCCAGGGGCTGTTCATCCTTTCTGGGAGCTCATTTGGCAATCTCATGAAATTTACTACTCCATCTCAAAATGATTTAAAAATCAATAAAATACATAGGATTCCAAATGAAACCAAGTCAAACTCCATTTATTAAAATAAAAGGCAAAATTGTAACAGACATATGTTTATTAACTTTTTGAAAAATCTATCAATAAACCATGTGACACCATGATTTTAAGCAGTGATGAGGACCAGGGAACTATTAAAAATATACTGAAAAAAAATTAGTGAATTTACCTAGAAAGACAGTCACATCAGGACAGAATGGAAGGCAGTCTCGGGGAGGTGTGAAAACTGAGATCTAGCCCTTTTCTAAGGCCTAGGCCCATGCTGAGGACCCTCTGCCAGACAGCATTGGCTCCCCAGTCCCCAACATCCATCCCCATTTGGCTTCCCTCTCGGGAACGGGACCCCAGCCCTGTGGCCTCCATTCTCTTCATCACAGACGCACTTCAGCAGAGGTGATCTCTTTAAGGACAGCCCTGTGCCTGCTCATCACTGCTTTTCTCTTTGGCCCTGATCCACAGCTGGCCCAGGGCAGACATTAAGCCACATCTGTGGAACTGACTGGAAGCCAAGGGTGGCCCAAAGCCACAGCTGCTGATTCACACCCTGGCCCAAGAGGAGGAAACAGTGACGCCACCTCGTGGGTTCTGGCTTGTGGGCCAGCACTGTGGGCGGAGGAGGTCCGTGCAATTCTGCTTAATTAAGCAGAACTGAACACACCAACCTTGTGTGCTTTAAGGCGGCTTCCCTCCAGTGAGCGCTGGGAAGCTGCTGGTACCCACCATTCCAGCCAGTGTGACCCTGGGCGACTACCTCACCTTCTAACTCCCTCAGTGTCCACGTGTGAAGCAGACCAGGACAGAACTCACGTGTCGTGCATGTATGGCGTCACCTTCCCAGTCCATGCCTCCTCCTTCCAACCCCAGCGCCCTTGACCTTTGCTGCCCACTACTTGAAATAAGAGTAGGATTGTGAATCAGGATATCCCACCTCCACCGGACCACAGATGGTCGGGTGATCTGGCCAATCAGAGTCCCTCTTACAGCTGTGGGATCAGACGCCAACAGTGGTGCTGTCACTTCCTATTCGTTCAGAGCCGGGGAGCAGAGGGGTTCATTTGGTTCTGGACATTCCTCTCGGGTTCAAGTTGGTCAAGACTTTGTCTGTTTTTTTGTTTGTTTTTTTCTCTGACACTTACTCTGCATCAACTTTTTAATCCGGAACGCTGTTGCACAGACTCAGTGGCATTAGGTACGAGACCCTTGAGCACATGAGAAGCACTCAGGCCAATGACAGTTAGTGTCTGATATTATCATAATTAGCAATAAAAACATTGTTACATTCTGAAAGCAAAACCAACTTAGAGTTATCAGCACACGGCTCATAGAATCCCAGTGGCTTTTACATTGTCTCCTGAAGAGTCAGTCTTGACTCCACTGTCCAGATGGGCTTCTGCTTCCTGCTTCTGAGATGCAGGCAGGAGGCCCAAAGACCAGCTTCTCTCTGAGGATCAGCTTCTCTCTGAGGATCCACTTCCCTCTGAGGATCCGCTTCTCTCTCTTCTCAGTGGCTTTCACTGTGCATGTGGTCCATGCAGCGCACAAGCCCTGGCGCCAGCCCACATGCATGGTCCTAGATGCCCAGGTCTCTTAATTTCTTCCTATCCATGGCTTCTATCTCCACTCCTCACATCTCTTCTGCTTTCCCAATCTCTGCCCCTTTTCTCTGCCAAATCTTTCTTACCCATGTCCACTTGGCATCACCTGTCCCATGCTGGGTGATCAGCCTCAGGGTATCTCCTCATTACTTGCCTTCTTGGGGTTCATGGTCAGAATCAGCCCAAGGTGATCTGTCTGTCTGCCCTCTTTCCTTGGAGACCCTTTGTTTATCTCAACATTGTCTCTGTGTTTTTGGAGTACCTGGACCCTCGGTGTCTTGTGTTTGTCCACAGATTCTCAAGACACAGTGGACTTCCCAGTAGGAAGGTTCCGGAGTGCTATTTGCAAAGAGGTATCTCTGGCAACATTGCATGAAGCACAGTGCCCAGTAAAACTTAATTCCAGCTAAGTGATGAGTCACCACTGAGCATCAGTATGGTCCAGATACTGCATACGTATTTATCTGGAATTCACACTGTACTGGGTGTACTGGGTTCTCATTTGCTCATTCGGGATGGGCCGAGACGGGGCTGCAGAGGTTGATGGTGAAATGCCCCTCCCCCAGCCCCTTCTCCCTGTAGCTCCTGAAGAAGGCTTGGGCCAGAAAGCAAGAGGGAGGAGCCCCAAAGCTTGAGTCCGCCGCAGAGGGCTGGTAGCTTCTAGTGAAACAGCCTGTGGAATCCCGGAAGGAACAGAGTCCTGGGAGTGGGGGCAGCCACACCACCCATACACAGTACCACTGCTGAGCCACTGAGCCACCTGTTACTCTGTTCCAAACCTTGTCCCCATGTTCGACCAGAAGATAACGAATGCCAGCTTGGTGCAGGGTCTCGTCTGTTTCACCCCTCAGGGCTCTAGGAAAGGGACCACAGAGCGTCAGCTTTGGGACACTGCTCCAAGGAGAGGAAAACTCCAAGGACAAACATGCCAGCATTTTGTGTCCCCAGGCATTCTGCAAAAAGGGTCTGAATCCTGGCAAAGCCACCAGGTTTGAAGAAAGGACATCTCATGGGCAGCAGTAAACAAAGGACAGTACCAGCCCAGAGCTGGGTTCCAGATGCCACACGCGGCTGTCGGAACTAGCCTCGTTTCCCCTCAACCAACACCCACCGGTGCACTGGCTACTCAGGGACCGTCATCTCCCTTTCCTGCAACTGCAGGGACACAAAGGGATGGGGACAACTGAGACATAAGAAGGAAGAGACTATTCACCAGTTTCCCTCCAAGGAAAAAGGATGCTGTGCTGGCTAGTGTTCTGTCAACCTGACACAAGCTAGAGTCATCTGAAAGGAGGAAACCTCAATTGAGAAAATGCCTCCGTAAGATCCAGCTGTAGGGCATTTTCTAAATTAGTGATTGATGGAGCAGGGCCCAGCCCATTGTGGGTGGGGCCACCCCTGGGATGGTGGTCCTGGGTTCCATAAGAAAGCAGGCTGAGCAAGCCATGAGGAACAAGCCAGTGAGCAGCACCTCTCCATGGCTTCTGCATCAGCTCCTGCCTCCAGGTTCCTGTCCTGTTTGAGTTCCTGCCTTGGCTTCCCTCAACGGACCGTGACTCAGGATAGAGAAGCCAAATAAACCTTTTCCTCCCCAAGCTGCTTTGGTCATAGTGTTTCATTACAGCAATAGCAACCGTAACTAAGACAGATAAGTAATTTGCAAGCAGAGTCCAAGCATCATGAGTGGGATGTGCAGCTCGAAGGGAGGATCTCTAGTCTGGTCCTTTCTGGAGGTGCAGTAAACCGTGCCACTTGCCCATTGTGGGTACCTGGGTTGGGGAGCCCTCAGACACAGAAAATACCCCAGGAGCAGGGGCGGGGCGCACCTCTAGCTGAAGGACTTTTCCAGGACCCTGTGACCTTGGGGAGCACACCAGAGTGTCTGCGGCACCCCGCCTCAGCTGCAGGCACCGTGAAGGACTGGACTCTCCGGGCAAGGCACACTATAGGCAGGAAATCAAGCCCCGGGTTGTCCCGCGGGATTTCACACTCACAGCTTTTGCTCCTTCAGCTCGTGGCTGGAAAGCCACATGCGAGCCCTTCATGTGTGGCAGCAATGGAAAGAAGTGTTGGTGGTCAGCAGAAGCCCATCTGAGGAGGCCTTGCTCTTGGAGGATCAGGAAGAATGCAGAGGGACCTCAGGGTGACAGCAGGATGTGGGAACCTGCTGGAGCCACCTCGGCTTGGCACGGCCTCTTTTTTAAAAACAAGCAGTCGCCGGTTTTTATTTTCACTAAAAACAGGGCCATGTGTACATTGCCGAACATTTGGAAAACATAAAAAAAAAAAAAAAAAAAAAAAAAAAAAAAAAAAAACAAAAAAAACAAAAACAACCACACAGACAAGCAAAATAAAGAAGTGCAGCATTTTTTATCAGCTCTTTTTCTGGGTCTTTGTAGATGGCCATTTCCACCCTTCAATGGCAATCTGCAGGAAGGGCCTGAGCGTGTGCCCATAGCCAGTTTAACTGTGATGCCCTGGCAGAAGCCAAGTGTATCTACACTACCCCCCTGGAATTCTGCATGTGCATGTCACACGGATCCCACTGATGGGCATTTAAGCAGCCACCAACCTACAACTATGGTAAATGACAGTTATACATGGATGTTTCTCGTAAGGCTTGATCTCGCCAGGCTGGGACCAGGGCCTGGGTCCACCATCATCCTCACACTGGCCTCCTCAAACTGGAACTACTAACAACCCCATTTTATAGATGGGGACACTGAGCACAGAGAGGGTAATAGATCCCACTGTGGTCACAGAGTTGGTAAGTGACAGAGCAGCAATCTGACTAGTGGGCTTTCTCCATTCACTAGAAGCGTGGAAGGCACCGATTCAACGTCTGCACCCACTCCCTGCTGAAACTGTTTGGAGTTATGCTGGCGCAGCCTCCTTCTACCTGCGGGACCCAGGGTAAGAGAGAAGTAGCTGAGGCACCTCCCTTGGAGCAGGCCTTCCAGTGAAGGGGGGGCCTGGTGCCTGTACCTGGGGCTGAGGGGACAGGAGCAGTGGGCACAGCTGTCAAGGTTCCCAGAAGAGCATCCCAAAGCCGTCTTCCTTGCCACCTGCTCGGCACAGCTCGCTTCTGTGACGGGCACCCCACCTTTTTTTTCCCCCAGCATCAAGAAAGCAACAGACACTTTAAAAGAAAGTTCTCAGGGGCTGGAGAGATGGCTAGGTAGTTAAGAGCATTTGCTGCTCTTCCAGATGACCCAAGTTCGGTTCCTAGCACCCAGGCTCACAACTATCTGTAACGTCAGCTCCAGAGGACTGAACACCCTCTTCTAGCCTCCGAAGACATCAGCGTAGTTTTGCACATTCCCTCACACAGACAAGCACATGCGCATATAGATAAAAATAAGAAATCTCTTTTTGAAAATGCCGTGAGGGTGTCGCCGCTGTGTGACAGACATGGGGAAGTCCAGGACCATCTGTAGAGGAGACTGGAGTGGCTCTTCATGCTGCAGCCTGGCGCCCAGCCTGGCAGGTGCCACAGGAGAGATCAGAAGAGCGAGGCAGACACAACGCATCTCAGAGGGGCAGTGGCTCCAGATCAGGGCCACGCTGTGGTTTTCCGTGGCCACCACTGATGCCATCGGGCTCCGCACTGAGGCTCAGGACTTAAACCCTTGGAAGTGCCATTGGCAGGGCTCCTAGCTCAGCCAGCAGTGATGAGATGCAAAGCCAGGCTTTGCCACCACCAAGGCAAAGGTAAGTCGGCAAGAAATGTGCTAGTCGCTGGCAGTTTTCTCCAGCAGAATTCTGGCACCTTCGAATTCTCACACTATCTTCTCAGGAGGAGCCACCTCGCTCACAAAGCCAGAAGCCAGCGTGGGACAGGGTGGCCTACCGCCACAAAGAACTTGCATCCAGGCTGGTTTGTCTCTAACATTCCCACTGGCTGCCCTACTCTGAGGGTTTCCATAAAAGGGGTGCCAGGGATGGCAGAGGAGGGCAATGGCTGTGGATGTGCACGGGCAGCAGATCTACACTCCACACAGCTCGGCATCTGAGGACCGCCACACGATACAGAGAACAGCTCTGGCCTCACAGCATCCACACGGACTCGGCCGGCACCCTCACTCCCAGGCTCCTAGACCTGACCCATTAAGGAGGGACGCCCTGACAATCTCTCACTCTGTGAGGACAATCCACTCAGAGCTTCTTTGGAGTGAGTGACAGGGGCTGACGACTTGCATGTCAGTAGACTGAATGAACAGAGGGAGGAGAGAAGGGCCGAGGATGACCCTGACACCTCAGAAAAGGTGGCCACAGTGAGCCCCCTGGTTTGTGGTGGCATCACAAAGCTGCCCCTATCTCCCAGACAAACACACCTAGCTAGCTCGGTCCCCACGGTTTCTCCCCTGCTGTGTGACGTCACACCCATACTTTGGATTCTCTGAGCCTACAGTCTCCTCAAGGGGAAACTGAGAACATTAATCTAACCGCCTGCAAGATTAGTATCTGAGATGTATAAACCTTTCACATCACGAGAAGATGAAAGGCAAAACACAGGGAGCCAGCAGCAGAGGATAAACAGGCAATTCACAGAGGAGGAATCTCAGGCGGCCAAGGAGGGCACACAAGGCCACTGGACCTCATTAGCAAGCAGGGAAAGGCTAAGGAGCACCACCACAGGACACCACCGTGCAGCAAGCAGACTGGCATCCACCAACTACAAAGTCTGACAACAGAGAGACTGGCCCAACACAGAGGGAACCCAGGGAGGTGGCTCCTGCAGTGACAGGCAGAGTTGAACATAACACTCCAAGGCCCAGCAGAGTTCCTGTGCTGGGACTAGACACAGAACAGTTCCGGCCAGGTTACCTGCTGGGAAGAACAGCCCTGAGTCCCCAGGAGGAGAGGACTTTCAAAATGGAGGGAAATAGCCACATATGGAGTACTATGCAGCCGTGAAGATGAACTGGGCTTCTGTATTAACACAAATTTGAAAAGGGCAAGATTTCAAAACACTGAAGACAAGATTGAGATGGGTTGGCAGGTAAAACATGTAAAGGACAAGGAAGGGGATACTGAGGGCAAATGGGGTGATAGAAATGTTATAAAACTGGACTGGGGTGATGGCTATTCAGCCCTACACAGTTTCTACAAATGCCAGTGACCTCTATGGTTACAATGGGACACTGTGGTGGTATATAAATGATATGTGAAGAAGACAGCTAAATAAAAAGAAGCTACCCCTATGGACCCCTATTTTATGTGTGTAGATGTTGCCTGAATGTATGTGTACCACATGTGTGCCTGGTGTCTGTGGAGACCAGAAGAGGGTGTCCAATCCCCTGGGACTGGAGTCACAGATGGTTGTGAAGCTCCATGTGGGTGCTGGGAATCAAACCCAGGTCCTCTGCAAGGGCAACACGTGCTCTTAAGCACTGAACCATCTCTCCAACTTGTGACTCTGTCTTTTAAAAGTGAGTGAGGGCCAGGCACGGCAGTCTGTAATCTCAGCACTCAGAAGGCAAAGGCAGGCAGAGCTCTGTGAGTTCAAGGCCAGCCCGGTATACATGGTTAGTTCCAGGCCTGCCTGGGCTACCAACTGGGAATGATAAATAAGGGATGTGGGGCAGTGGTTTGGGGGAAAGATGTGAGTGGAAGGGGACACAGGGCTCTGCCTCTGTGGTTTATTTATTCTAAATATAAAGACAAAAGGGACCTAAGACAAATGCACAGCCCAGCAGGGGCAGGAGTCTACGGATGGGGTGGGCTTTTTTCTGTCTGTGCTTCTGAAACACTGAAGTCACATGACGGGAGTCTACCACTCTCAAAGAGCTATCAGGACAACGAAACCCACACCCAAGGCTCCATCTAGGGCTAGTTAGTACTGCTGTGGTTGGGGACCCTACTGTTCCCGTGACCCTGTGTGTCCTTTATCAGCACAGGGGAGAGGATCCCATCAAGACCTCCAGAGCCTACAGGTTGCTAGAAGACACTCCAGTTGGAGGGTGGCCCCAGGATATCACTCTGAGGGGTTCTCTTCACATTTATTCTGAAGTCCAGGCTCTGAGTGGGGCAGGCACATCATGGGTGACACACAGTGACACCAGCCTTGTCCACCGGTGAAGGCGGCTCCCTGTGGAGAGGCTGCTAACCTGACATGGAGGTGCAGCGGGGGACCTGGCCCTGAGCCCCAGGTACTGTTGTCTAGCTGAAGCCTCAGAACCTCTGACCGGGTCTCTTCCTGGCCCGGCATCAGAGGCACAGCAGCCAGGACACTGGAAACGGATGTGCACATTGCACTGTGGTGGTGTGACAGGGGCAGAAGTACATGGTGTCACCCCTGTTAAGGTCTGGATATGGTCTGTCCACGTTCAAGAGTTTTGTGTTGGAATCTTGGTCCCCAGTGTGGTGACCTGAGAAGTGGTAGGACCTAAGAGGCGGAGCCTAGGGAGAGGCAGTTAGGTGATTGGGTGCATGGTCTTAACAGAGATTAAGGTAGTTCTCCCAGGACCTCAGTTCCCAAAGGGCTGGTTGTTACAAAGCCCTTGGCTCCTCCCCCATCTTTCTGGCTTCTAGTCTCAGCATACAATCGCTCCCGCTGTACATGCTCCTGCCATGATGTCACCTATGACTCTGGGATGGAGCCAAGAAGTCCAGGGGCCAAACCAATGAGGCAGCCCAGTCTTGGACTTCCAGCTTCCCAGGCAGCTAAAGAAACCTCTTTTTTACACCTCAGGTACTTGGCTCCACAATGAAAAACAGACTAAGACGGTCCCCTGTCCATATTTTTGGTTGCTACCACTGAGGAAAGGGGAGCTGCTGTATGGAGGGCAGAAGCACGGGTACTTCAGCCAGGCTGCCAACACCTGTTTTCCTGACCCACTCCCTTCGGTGTGCGGAGCTGGGGGACAGGTGGCTTTGGGACCCTCCTCCCATTGTCCCAAATGATCTGCTCCTCTGGATGACTCAGGGTGCATTCATCCCCCCCCTTCCTCATCTGGGGAATCAAAGGCAGGGAGAAGGCCCCTCGTCACAGAAGTGACTAAGCCCACGTTCAGAGGAACGGGTTCTCGGAACAAGCTCCCGCATGACTGCAGCATGTTTCCAATCAGAGAGACACGGACACCACGGGGCTACCGTTAAGTTAAGGAACGCCATGTCGGTCACATGACTGCTCCCGATGGGAGGGGCATCATCACCCCATCTTTCATCTGAGGACAGACACAGAGACTCCAAGAAGTAACAGCAACCTGGGAGTCCAAGAGCTGAGCCCCAAGCTAGGCTGCTCTGTAGCCCTGGCTCAGTGGGCCCCTAACAATTTGCTGGAAGTTCAGGGGCACCCCTCAAAGCTGCAAAGCGCTGGCAGGGAGGTGTGGGCCTGCGTGGATTCCCAGGTTTTGAAAGGACTTTGTCCAGGGCCTCTGTGGGTGTGTGGGGTCTGAGAAGAGGCGTGGTCACAAAATTTTTGGTCCAACGGGCCTGGATTTACACACTTGCTCTGCTCCTGTGAAACGGACTTGAGAAAACCACTACTAAAGGTGTGCGACAGCCCGAGAGAGCATGGGCCATGATGCCCAGTCCTCGGTGACTGGAGCTCTTCTGGTTTGGCGGGCTCACAGATCTGGTGGGCTCACAGATCTGGTGGCAGGCGGCATAGAGAATTCTCCACTTCCTCCAGTTGGTGGGTTACTGAAAACTGTCCCATACCCAAGAGGCAACTCAGCAGGCTCCAACAAGAAACCAAGATCTGGCAGCATTTTCAACAGTGAAGGGGAGAAAAGGGGGTGGGGGGTGGGGAAACCAAGGCAATTTAGCTGAGCTCTGAAGCAAGGAAAACTTAGCTCTATTTAAAGATACCGCAGGTCCAGGAAGCAGCCCCCGCTGGCTGGCCCAGGACTGAGTAACTGAACGCCCAGCCAATAACAATACATGGGAACAGAGCACACCCTTCTTGCAGAGCGCAGTGGATTCCCGGCCATCTCCTTCCAGAATTTTATGGGCGACTCATGGAAGGCACGGATATCTGTCTGCTTTGGAAGAACGGCTCTCTTAAACAAACAGACCCCAAAGGGGCTTCCAGGGAGGCCCCTGGCCAGCCTTCCTCCAGCCAACGCCCTTTTCTAGTTATTGTTCCACATTTCTTTGTTAGGATTTTTTTTTTCCCTCCCTCTTGCTTTTCTCCTTCCTGGTTAACTTCTCCAGGGCTGCCACAGGCAGCTTCTTCCAGGCAGGGACACCAGCTCCCTTCACTCCTGGAGGGAAGTCCCCAGGGCCTCCTCTGGATCCACTGTCCCACTTCTCAGAACCTCTGAGGTGGAACCTGGGCCACCTCAACTGCAGACAAGGTCCCTAAGCAGCCCTGGAGGCCACTTCCCACCTGAGGGTCACCGTGGGCCCGGGGCCCACCGTCCATGTTCTAGAACCCTCAGCCTTCCCATCCGCAAAATGACACCGGGAACCCATTTCCTCCCCAGCTTGCCAGCTCCAAACAAAATTCTCATTTCACAGAGGGGGGTACTCCTGGGGAAACTTTCCCACATTGTTAAACGGAAGTTACTGGAGAGGGGCACTCAAATGACCCATGCTCAGAAGGACGAGGGGCTTGGCTGGCTGGTCCCACGAGGCTGGGCGCCTCTGGACAGGAGGGTGGCCTGAAACCGCGCCTCCGTGGGTCTCTCTCCTGGTTTCTGTCTGAGTCTCCAGCAGCAGCTGGGGCCAGACTTTTGCACGGGTGGGTGGGCAGGGCGGGGGCTCGCGGAGAGATGGCGGGGAGGGCGCGGGGGGCCCGGGGCGCGCGGGAGGGTGCGGGGAGGGTGCGGGGATCAGGGGCGCGTGGAGAGACAGACGGCAGGGAGGGCGCGGGGCACAAGTTCTGCGCGGGGCTGGGGTCGCCGCGTGGCGCGGGCGCAGACTCACATAATGCTTGTTGGGCACGCGCCGCTTCTGCACGTCCAGCACCTTCACCTCCACGATGCTGCGCCGCGGCGGCATGGCGGTTCTCCGCGCCCAGCGCCGTGCGGGCCGGGCCGGGCCAACGCGATCCGAGCCGCCGAGCACTAGCCGCCACCGCCGCCGCCGCCGCCGCCCTCCGCGCCCCGCCCCTGCCCGCCCCCGCGCCGCCCGCCCACCCCGCTTAAAGGGCCCGCCCGGCCTGGCCGGGCCACGTCCGCCCGCGGGCCTTTGTCCCCGCGCCCGGCGGGACGACGCGCCCCGGCCCCCGCGCCCCGGCCTGGCGACTATAAGCCCACGCATCCAAGCAGTTTGCTCGGGCTCCCCATCCCCGAAATGGGCTCAGGGCGGGTGGCGGGTGCCCACCCCCCTCGGTGTCTGTGAACCGCGGACATTCCAGTCGCTATAAATCCGGTCTCCCACCCCCAGCTCTAGGAATTCAGAGGAGAAGCAGTGGTGACTAGGTCTCCTGGGTTCACTGTCTGTGACATGGAGAGAAAAAACTGCAAAAATGCCCTCGCGGTCCTGCAAAGGGCGGCGAATGTGAGCGAAAGTAGGGGTGCTGGGTAGGTAGCGAACCCCTGCCCCCCATGGTGGACTGAGTTCACACCTGGCCCTGTGCCCTGTCCTTTTCACAGATGCTTGCTTAAAGTTAGAACACCCGCGAATAGAGGAAGACGATTAATCGCCTTTTACAGAGGACCTGAGAGCGGCCTCCAGATTCATGGAGCAGGTGGTTTGAACCCATGGTTGCCCCACACTAAGCAAATCAAGGCTACAAGTGGCTCCACACTTTTTCACCTAGCGCCTCCTAACATTGGCTGGGCACTCAGTGCTGGCCGAATGAATGAAGGAATGAATGAATGACTGGACACACATAACAGCATGGATGGGTAGTTCAGGCTTCAGGTCAATGTTCTCACAGCCACTGAGCGGGGTGGGGGGCGTGAGGGGGTGGGGGTGGGATTCCCCTCCAGGCACCTTCCCATCCATAGTCTAAGATCAGCCAAGGAATTTCCCAGAGGAGGGTCCCCTCAGTCCAGTCAGGCCTTGCAGATAGTTTGGTTTTGATTGCCCCTGGAAACCCCTCCATTACCTTTCTGACTTCCTTGCCCGTCTTTCCCACACTCTGGCTGTAGAGGCTGGTCTGATGGGCTTCACCAGTCGATGCCCTGTGCTTGGGTAACTTGGCTGGTGGGAGGCCTTGGCAGGAGAAGTCTGGGTAACCCTCCTCCCCCAACTGCCTTCTGAATTGTCTTTACAAAGGCCACGGTTTCGTACTAGCACAGTTCCGGGCACAGGACCCTTTCCTTGGTTCCCTTGGTACGGCCCATCCCTTGACAAACAGACTCTTCATTAAGCTGTTTTCGCTGACCCACTTGGAGAGCGGCATCCATTTTGGACCAGGGCCTTCTCTGGCCCAGTCATCCCCTCCAGGCTTCCTCTCCAGCAGAATAGCCACCCACGGCACCCTCTGGCCACACTGGAAATAGGCAATGTGGTGACCCACCTGACTTCTGCCGTCCTCGGCACAAAGCAAACCTCCCTAGCAAGCAGAACCATAGACTGTAGAATCTGGATGCAATCAGCCATTGTCCCAGCTCCCAGGTTCCCAGCCCTCCAGGTGTGTCTCTCCCTGCCTGGTGGGCCTGGCCTGGGGAGATTATGGTGTTATGATGTCCCACTTCCTGCCTGTAGCAGCGGTTCTATGCCTCATCTCTCATGTCCCTCACCCTTTCCCCCTGCCTGCTGAATTCTGTCTGTATGAGTCTAAGCATGCTGGGTCACTCAAGAAAGTTCAGTCTCCACCACCTTCGTCTTGAGTGTCCGTCTGATTTCACTCAGTGTCCTCAAGATTCATCCTCATCCTTGTTATCTGCTTTAGAGTCTCCCTCCTTTCTGTGGCTGAATACTACTACTTCGCTGTGCGCTCTCTACACATCTTCATCTTCCATGTTCCCGATGGTCACTTTAGTGTCACTGCCTTTGGGCTACTGTGACTAAGGCTGCTGGGAATGTTGACACACTGATATCTGTTCAAAGTCCTTGCTTTACGGTATAGTCCGGAAGTAGAATTTCTGGATTGCTGGCAATTCTGTCTTGATTTGTTCATTCTTTTGTGGAATTGCCCTTCTGTCTGCCTGGTGGCCATGCCATTTTTACTTCCCAGGAGCAATGCACAAGAGGTCCAGCCTTCTCTACCCTGCTCCCTGAGCCTGTTACTTTCAGCTTCCTCTATTGTTCTTGACCACAGCCACCCCAATGGTGTGGATCAGTGACTCACTCTAGCTTTTATTTGCATTTCCCCAGTGATTAGTGACGGGGGAAAATGCCTGTTTAAGCTCTTTGTCAAATTTTATACAGGGTGTCGGCCCTTTTCTCTTGCCTTTCTGAATCTGTGACTTAACCTCCTACACTTCTGGGCTTTCCCAAGCAGGCAGCCTCTTTGAGGTAGGGTGGGGACTGAACAGTGGGCTAGTGATGTGATTTAGGTTGGCTATTCACACTGGAAAGGGCCACCCAGGCTTTGCTTGGGAGGCACTGAGGATTATCTGCTGGGAAAACAGAACAAGAAACAACAACACCTCAAACAAAAAATGAACCCTTAACTCACATGGTCAGTAGTGCTAAGGGGGCAGGGCTACCCTACCTATTGTGGTACTTGGCTAGCCACACAAAACACTTCTGCAAATTCAAGTGCACCAGGGGATCCAAATTTCTAGCAGGAGAGAAAAATCCCACTTGGATTCTAAACTTACCCCAGCCACTCACCAGCCTGCTAGTATTTGCTGAGGTTTGCCTGTGAGTTTGGCACCGGCCTGGCACTCTACATGCGCACGTCTTACTAGGGTACCATAGCCCTGTGACTTACCAGCCACACTTTCTGTTTGTGGACGGGGAAGTTGAAGAGGTTTGAACAGGCAGCCCTGCCTTGAGACGACAATGCTGGGATAAAGTGGTGCCTGCAGATCCTCTGACTCCACACTTTGTGCCCAGCCACAAACCTGTGTCTACCCGCGGGCAAGTCCCTCGCTCTTCTCATCCACAGGGGGCAGAAGAACAGCTACAGTCTTGGAGGCATGTCTGAGGGAGGTAGTTCATGGACAGTATGTGTATTTTTGTGATTCTTCTGCCAGCTGAACTGATAACAGCTAAGTTAAGCCTCATAGAAGCCCCCAGGTTCGACTTTAATCTTGGTGATGCCCAAACTATAACTGTGTTTTTCTTACTCCAAACCTCTGGAAGCTCTTGATCACATGTCCAGCCTCATTCCCTACCAGTCACCTCCCTCTTCTGGTTCCCAAGGACTGGGGGTGGGGTGGTGCCTCAGGGATAAAAATCCTTACTGTGTGAGCAGGAGGACCTGAGTTTGGGTCCCTAATACCCATATGAAAAGCTGAGTGCAGTGGCTCAGTCTGCAAAATCCCTAGTGGGGAAGGGGTCACAAGACAGACAGGCCCCTGGAGCTTGCTGGCCAGCCAGTCTAGCCAATAGATGACCTTCAAATTCAGTGTGAGACCCTGTCTCAAAAAATAAGGGAGAGAGGGACAGAGAAAAACACACTGACTCCAACATGCGCACACAGAGAAGTGCACTTACCCCAACACCTAGACACACCGAGAAACACCACACATGTTGTAGTTAGAGTTTTGTCATCTTGACTCAAATCTAGACACACCTGGGAAGACAGAATCTCACTGAAGAATTGCTTCCATCAGACTGGCTTGTGGGCATGGCTTGTGGGCATTTTCTTGACGGCTCATTGATAAGGAGGGCCCAGCCCACTGTGGGCGATGTCGTCCCTAGGCAGGTGGGCCTTGGTTGTATAAGAAAAGCAGCTGAGCAAGCCGGGAGAGCAGCCCCTGAGCAGTACTCTTCCGTGGTCTCTTCTCCAATCTGCCCTCACTGCCCCCAGTGACAGATAGATGACTTGGGGGTTGTAAGATGAAGCAAATTCCTTCCTCTCCAATTTGGTTTTGGTCATGGTGTTTCATCACAGCAATAAAAACCCACTTAGAACAACACACGAAAACAAAAGAAAAGACAAGAAGAAGAAAAGGGGCTGGCGAGGTGGCTCAGAGAATAAAGGTGCCTGCTGTCAAGCCTGATGACCTGCAGCCCATATAGTAGGAGGAAAGACTCCCCTGAATTGTCCTCTGCCCTCCATACATGCATTGCGACACACCGGCCCAGTGTACACAGCCACAGGAACAAGTGAGTGTCGAGTCAACAAGACCATCACTGGGAGGGAAGCCCATCCCAGCCCCATCCCGTCCTGTGCAGACATTCCAGACAGAACAGCCTCCTCCTCCTTCCTGTGGCAATCCTTCTGTTTCCCAAGTCAACACTCTTCACACCATTCCTGCACATCCTGGTTTAACCCTTAGCACTACCAGGCCAAAGTGGACCTCAGGCCCTCCCCCAGCTCTGATGAAATCCGTAGCCCACGAGAGAGGCTCAGTTCACGGTCTCACCTTCTCATAGCGGGTCCTCCTCGGGTTTATTCTGAAACAAACATTTCCTTCACTGTTGAGCCACCTCCGCATTTTCTTAAAAATGTAAATGTAATTTTTTTCTCTTTCTTTCTTTCTTTCTTTCTTTCTTTCTTTCTTTCTTTCTTTCTTTCTTTCTTCCTTCCTTCCTTCCTTTCTTTCCTTCTTTCTTTTTTTCCTTAAAGAACAGGAGGGCTGGAGAGACAGCTCAGCAGTTAAGAACTCTTGCAGAGGACCTGAGTCTTGTTCCGCACACTCACCAGGAAAGGCTCAGAACCTGTAACTCCAGCTCCAGGGCCTCTGATGCCCTCTTCTGTCCTTTGTGGGCATCTACATTCACACACATGCAAATAAAATATGTCTTAAAAGAATGGCTTCTTCAGGGAACAGCTGTACCTTACATATCCACTCTATTTCCACAGCCATCAATGATTTAATGATTGGCATACGGTCTTCAGGGCGCCCTGTACAGGCTGGTGTGAGAGTGCACTGTTTATCAGCACCATCATCATTTCCAGCACCATCATGGCTTTGCACAACCCAGCGCTTGTTAAATGTCTACTTATAGGAATAGACCCAGACCTGAGGGGTGCGCACAGTCTCTGCATGGGTGTATGTTCATCCCTACATGTTCACACACTCACAACACACGAACGCACACATGCATGCACACACGCAGCTCCCCCACCAGACTTCAAGCTTTCTAAGAGCCAGAGTGGCTTTACTTGTTTTAAAACTCCAAGACTTGCAGAGAGGTCTCAGAGAGATGCTTCTGTGATGGATAAGCCTGTCTCTGGCTGCTTGACCACAGTGGGTCCTTGCCAGGGACAAACCAGCTTTTGGGTGGACTTGTCTACTTTCCTGTCTCTCAGAGGCATCTTGGGAGCAGGGTGTTACCCTTTATGTGCACAGAGACCAGGGATAGAGCTCAGATTCCCACCTTAGCTGGTACTATTCCAAATTTCTGGCCCAGAAAGCATTCTGCAAGCCCAAGTGCTGCAGAGCATAGATCACCCCCGCTGGAGCTGACGGAGTGCAGTGTTCCGCATGGCAGGATCATGCAGGAAGGGCCACGCACTGGAGGGGCGTTTCATCAAGCTTGAATGAGCTCTCCTTTGTGATGTTGGTGTCAGCTTGGCTGGCAGGCTGTACTTCTCCCAGTCCCTAGACCACAGAAAAACTGGCAGGCCAGGAAGGCTGACGCCTGTGTTTACTGCCTCTTCATCAGCAGTCTCCGGGATGGAGCTGGGCCCTTTTCCAGGACGTGATTGGACAGAGAAAGGGACAGAAATGTTCTCGCTGAGGTGCTGTCTGTTTATCTGTCTCCGTAGGGATGCTCATCACAGGAGCAACAGCTGTGAAGGCTTAGGGACCAAGACATTTGAGCCTGTGAAGCAAATCATAGCTAGAGGGAGCTGGTTAAGGCAGAATCCCATGCAGGGAGAGCCTCCTGGGACGGGAGGAGGCCGTGTGGTCTCAGGGGCAGGGAGGGAGTGTGCAGTCTCCCTTCCATTTCCTTCTTTCCTGTGGCCAAGTTTAGGAAACTTGCAATCCTTCCCTGCTCAGAAATCTTCCCTGGACCCTATTGCCCACAGCTGTTCTTCTCGATAGGTGGTGTTCAAGGCCTCCCTGACTAACCCCATCCATGCTGCTTGCATGTCTTCCTACCTCATGCTGTTCACCGCCACCCCCAAGAAATATGTGACTGTTTTCAGGCACTAGCCAGCCCTATCTACAACACTGCAAGTTCTGGGTCAGATGTAAGTCAACTGTGTCTCTAACATGCCTGTACTAGTCCATTTGCTACGGGAAGTTAGAGGCTGGATGCGTTACAAAGAAACGAGATTTTGTTCAGTTCGCAGTTTTGAAGGCGAAGGTCCAAGGTCAGGTGGTTGGCCCCCCCTGTGACCTCTGGTGAGGACCTTGTGGCGGTGTATTACAATGGAGGGAGTGCAGAGAGATTATCAGTGAGATGCGCCCCCAGAAAGGCGTGGGCTGAGCATCACTCTTTTGTATATGACAACTTGTATTAATCCCTCCTGTGGGTGGCGCTCTTCCTGGTGGCCCCCTCTCGTACAGCTTCCACTACACTGCCGTGTGGGTCAAGCCTCCAACTCACAGACCTAGCCAAGCCACAGCGATTCTAGCAGATCTGCAGCACGTTAATTTTCTCATTTCAGAATGAGAAAACAAGATGCCCGGGGTCACAGCACCAGAGAAGCTGGGATCCGAATGCAATCATCTCTGGCTGCCTCTGAGAAACAAAGCGCCCTTTGAGGACAGGACTGGAGTCTTCCTGATTCCATATCTCCCCCCTCCACTGATTTCCTGCTGCACATAGGATAAAGAGCAGCCATTAGGGATTAGTAGAATCTGGTTTCAATGACCCGCTGACCTCATCTAGTCCCCTCCCCTGCCGCACCCTCCTCCAGTCACTGTTTCTCAAGTCTAGAAACGCACTCCTTTATGTGTGCTGTTCCATGCTCCTGAATGCTTTTCCTGTCTTTAAAGTTCTAGTCTGAGTGTGCTTTCTTCTGTGACCTTTCCTAAAGCGGCCCCCTTCACCTCCTGTATGCATTTTCTTTATAGCAGCCTTTCCTAAAGCGGCCCCTTCCCTCCTGTGTGCATTTTCTTCACAACACTTGGCATTGCAGTCACCTCTTCTTGCACGGCTTTCAACCAGAATGTACCTGCGTGAGGGTGTCAGGCTCTCGTGGCTATTATCCCCCAGGTCAGCACAGTCCCGCAGGCCCTTAGAAAAGAGCCTTGAATACACAAACACTGCCTTTCCTATGGGAGGATCAGAGGTCTCCCCACACTGTCCTGCCCCTGGCAGCTGATCAATAGATATTTACCAAGTGAGTGGACAGATATGGATGTGCACAGGTTTTAAAGATCACGTTGATCACAAAATAAAACCTTTGGGTTACATTTCAGTTCAATGATCACATTCTCCAAAGGCCAGTGAGAAACCAAACCTGTCACCAGTGTCTAGATTATAGAAGTGAGAGACCCTGGCAGCAAGATGTAACCCTTTAAATGTTGATCATCACCCTGTGGAGACTGGGTGTGCTTTCTCATTCAGCCACAAGGTGGCAGCCTCTCGCAGTGAGCCACGAACTAGTCCCCAAAGGAGCAACTGTTGCTCTTTCTGGATTGTTCCTCAGTGCCTCCCACTCCTAACATTCCCCCGACAACCTAATCCTGTGAGGTTGCTCCATGGACTATGCATATTGTAACTCAGCCTTGCCTACTCAGACAGCATGGTTAACTATGCAGGTGGCACTGGGAGCCCTCTTTGGCTTCCAGTAGACAAGCCTAAAGAACCTAGTGTCTGCCAAGCACTGAGCAAGGTGCTTTCGAGACAGAGGCAAACCCAACAGGTAGGGATTCCTCCCCACCCCCCCTTGTGACTCGTATTCTAACAAGGAAGGCAGGCCATGAGCAACAAGTGATGAACAGGGCTTATGTCTCACCCACAGGAAGTCAGTGTTAGGAACAAATAAAAGCACCCAGGTGGCCAGGGTGACACAGAAGCCCAGCAAGGGCTCCTGAGCCAGAGGGCCGATTCATGCCATCCCTCCGCACCCCTGGGGAAACAGAACCTGGGCTCCTCTTTGAGCCTGCTGCTTGCTAGGTTCACCTTCTGAGGATCTGGTGTCACTCAGTGGGGTCGAGAAGTAACTGGAAGGAAGAAGAGGATGGTAGTGGCTGAGCAAGCTGGCATTGGGGTAGAAGCAGGGTCATAGGGAAGGGAGGTTGGGAGGTGGAGTTGGGCTCTGGCCCAAGCGTTCTGGCAGCACAGACCCTGAACCTGTGACAGCCCCGCTCTGGGAGCGTGGGTGGATATCCTGGGGAAGGAAGGGGACTGTTGAAGAAGGTTGTGGTCCTGGGTCTGTCTCATGTTACCCTGCTAAGAGCTGGGTGGTCACTGTGAGACTGTGATAATGATGTTGCTGGAGAAGGACCTAGAGCTGGGTGGTCACTGTGAGACTGTGATAATGATGTTGCTGGAGAAGGACCTAGAGCTGGGTGGTCACTGTGAGACTGTGATCATGATGTTGCTGGAGAAGGACCTAGAGGCAGGGTTTAGGAGGAGCCTGGGTTGGTGTTCATGCTGTGTGCCTGTGATGTCCAGGCCCTGGTCCCCAGTTGCTCATCCACGTGGGCCAGCAGCCCTGCCCTCTGCAGACTCAAGAACATCTATAGCCCCAGGGAAGCAGGCCTGCCTCCTCAGAGTGGGTGGCCCTGGCCAACCAGAACCTGGAGTGTGGCAGGGAACTTTGGCTGCCCTCTACCACACAACCATCAGGACAGACCTCCGTGTCTGTGCACTGTTGAGACAAACTTCTTCCTCATCTCTGAGTGTTCTACAGCAGCATCTTACTGGAAAATTCCGGCTGCGGAAGGATGGGCTGTATCCTCTGGTCATCCAGCACTCACTGGTTCCTTGAAGAGAGTGTCTTTTTTTTATTTGGTTCCAGTTCATACCCCTCAGCAACATGGAATCATGGCTTACTTAGTTCTTTGAGCCTGCTACTCAAAGAGGATTATCACACACATTACCCTATAGCCAGGACTGGAGAAACTGGGGAATATTAAAACATATGTTTGGTGCAAAAAAACAGAACCAAAGACCAAAACCAAAAGCCAAACCAAACCAAAATAAAACAACAACAACAACAAAACAAATATCTGGCTGTGGTTCTGCAGGGGATGCGTCAGATGCAGTAGCTGCTCCTCCTTCTCAAAATGTCATGTCCACTTTGGTGACAGAGGTGACAGCCTGATGGTGAGGTGGTAGAAGGTGGTTTTTTATGTCTCTTCCCGGGTGTGGCAGGACTTAGGATCACACCATCCGGCTATAGGGAGAAAATGAGGTGCTACCTGAAGCATGATTCTAATTAGTCTTATCAATAAAAACCAGGAGTCAGATATGGGGTAAAGCTGAAAGATCAGAGAAGCAGAGCAGCAGCCACTAGAGACTTCTTACCTCTGTGAATCCTCAGACTGAAAGGGGGTGAAGATTCTGTCATCACCTGCCTTACATTCCTGTCTCCACCTCCCTAGTGCTGGGATTAAAGGTGTGAGTCTCCCAAGTGCTGGGATCAAAGGCAGGAGCCTCCTAAGTGCTGAATTCAAAGGTGTGAGTCACCACCACCAGGCCTCTATGATAAACTAGTGGCTAGCTCCAGGCATATGATCTCCAGGCAAGCTCTATTTGTCAGAACACTAACAAAATATCATATAACAGCTACCTTAATGGGGGAGGTCTCTCTTTCCTCCACTCTCAGTTCATCCTGATTGCCCACTCCATCCCTAGGGTTAGACCTCCACAGGGGCCCCTTGGGACAGCCCTTCCCTGGTCTGCCCCACCTAGCTGGCCATCTGCCCAGGTTCCCTAGATGAAATAATAGATAATTTTTTTTAAAGCAGAGTGGTACAGTGGGGGCCAGGAAGCAAGGACTGGGAGAATAAGGGAATCTCCTCCCTTTTGTTTTCTTCATCCCAACCCTGACCCTTAGTCATCCCCAATCTCCAGCCCCACTTTACAAATGTATTTATTCTTCCCCAATTCCATGAATTTGATCACATCCTCCCCCGTGAATCTCTTTCCTCTAACCCCTCCTGATGAGTCCTTTCTCCCCAACAGGTGTCTCTCATCTTCTCATTGTGCGTGTCTGCTGGAAGTGAACCTTACAGTCATTCTTAAGGAACAGTGTTTTTCATGTGGATGCTTTGCTGTTCTCCTTCTCCTGGTTACAGAGCCAGGGAGCTGCCTGAGGACAGGGGCTTAGGTGGGGGGCAAGGGTATTTGACATACACAGGCTTGGATCTGAAGTGTGTGTGTGGCAACCTTGTTCTAGAGGTAGCTTCTCAGTTATCTCAGACTACATAGGACCATTTACCAATATCACTCACATTACCCTATAGCCAGGTGAGCTGGAGAAACTGGGGAACTTCTCACCATATGTTTGGTGCAAAGAATTGCCCATTTTAGGGGGCTGGGGAGATGGCTCAGCAGTTGGGAGCACTGGCTGCTCTTCCAGAGGTCCTGAGTTCAATTCCCAGCAACCACATGGTGGTGCCCAACCATCTATAATGGGAACTGAGGCCCTCTTCTGGAATAAAGGTGTACATGCAGATAGATCACTCGTACACACTAAAATAAACAAACAAACAAATAAATCTTAAAAAATGTTTAGCTGGGTGGTGGTGGTGCATGCCTTTAATCCCAGCAATCAGGAGGCAGAGCCAGGCAAATCTCTGTGAGTTCGAGGCCAGCCTGGTCTACAGAGCGAGTTCCAGGAAAGGTGCAAAGCTACACAGAGAAACCCTGTCTCGAAAAACCAATAATAATAATAATAATAATAATAATAATAATAATAATAATAATAAATGTTTAAAAAATTGCTCATTTTAAATCTCATGCTCTGGCCATGGATGGCAGAACTCTCACTGCGCTTATGGCCCAACTCACCATCTTCACCAGAAGCATCAATGGCAAGTGTGATGTCATTGAAGATACGGCTTCTCTAGAGCCATTCAAAGATACAACTGGAGAAGAGATGTGGCTTGGTGGTCAAAAGCACTGGCTGCTCTTCCAGAGGACCCAGGTTCAATTCCTAGCACCCACATGATGCTCACAACATTCTGTATCTCCAGTTCCAGGGGATCTGATTTCTTCTTATCTCTGTGGGCACCCAGCATGAGTGTGGTACTCAGATCACATGGAGGGAAGGCACTTATGCACAGAAAATAAAAATAAATAAATTATTTCTAAAAAGATACAACTCCATCAAGAGATCTATATACCACAGTAAAAAAAAAATGGTAGGTGGTTTTCTTTGTTCTTGTAAATGTGTCTGGAACAGTTCCTGATGGGACTTGCTGATGGCACATGAGGAAGAGACTTGTAAAATCAATAGGAGAGATGATTGGCACGTCGAACTCGTGTTTAATTGTCACTGTGTAGCTCACTCAGAAAACCCATGCACAAATAAATGTCTTACAAAGGGGACCATCAGCCAGCCTGGTGGTGGTGGCTCACACCTTTTATCCCAGCACATGGGAGGCAGAGGCAGGTGAACCTCTGAGTTCCAGGACAGCCAAGGCTACACAGAGAAGTCCAGTCTTGAGAAACCAAAGGGGTAAAAAGAAGGAGCCGTGATGCACACTGTACTCATCAAGACTGAACTTCATAAGGGCTGAGGGATCAGTTTATCCTTAGAAGTGTTCATATTGACTATGGTGACATTTACTTTTCTGAGTTTGGATGGCTAAGTCAAGGTCCAATGTTGGAAAGACTTTATGATTTGTGACATATGACAGTTATCAAGTCATATATGGTATCAAAACCAAAATTTGCCTAGAATTTGAAAATCAAAACCAAACCAGCTTACGGACTTAACCATTTTATTGGATGTAACCTATCATCCATCCATCCATCCATCCATCCATCCATCCATCCATCTATCCTATCTATCTATCATCTATCTATCTATCTATCTATCTATCTATCTATCTATCTATCTGCCTATCTATCATCTATCCATTTATCTATTTAATTTTGAAAGATTTATTTTATTATTGGTTTGTGTGTGTGGGCGTGTGCACATGCACATGTGAGTGCAGTGCTTGAGGAGGCCCAGAAGAGGGCACTGACTTGCCAGAACTGGAGTTACAGGTAGTTGTGAAGTACCATGTGGGTGCTGGAACCAAACCCAGCTCCTCTGAAAGAGCAGCTAGTGCTCTTAACCTCTGAGCCATCTCTGCAGTCTGAATCTGGAGCTCACTGGTTGGCGAGGAGCCGTGAAGCCTCCTGTCTGTACCTTCCAGTTCTGTTATGACAGGCTCAGGCGCCACCATGTCCAGTTTTTTCCATGGGTGCTGGCAATCTTGACTCAGGCCCTCGGGCTTGAGTATTTTGCCTGTGAGCCATCCCCCTGGTCTTTAGATACCCATTTAAGGGAGTTACATAAATGTCTTCAAGGTGAGACCAAATTATCAACACAATATTTCAAATCATAACAGAAGAGATGGAAATTATGGAACATTCAAGCAAAGTTCAAATCAAGCAAACAAATTCTAATGAAAGCAAACAGTTTTATGCCTTTTGGCATATTGGCTAAACACCCCTGTGCACAACAACAACAAAATATGTAGCCTTACTTTTCCATTTAAGGATGTGATAACAGTTTAAGATTTTCAAGAAGATATTCAATAGTTTTGTATATCTGGGACTTCATTTCCGCCAACACAAATATGCTTAGTTGGTCATTTTCAGAGGAACCTGAACAGCTGCTGTCTGACATGCAGCTGGAAGGAAGGTGTGAGTATATCTCTCTGCTGGGCTTCTCTAGGTCTGAGTTAGTTACTGATCTCCTCGCTGCAGCCAAACACCAGACAAAAGCAACTTACAGGAGGGGGGATCTGTTTCAGCTTACAGTCTGAGGGTGCAGTCCGTCACAGCCGGGGCATCACGACATCAGAAGCTGAGGCAGCTGGTCACATTGCATGCAGTCAGGACCGGAGATGGCCGATGGCGCTTAGCTTGCTTTCTCTCTTTTACTCATCCAGGACCCCAGTCCACAGACTGGTGCCACCCACATTCAGGGTGGCTCTCCACACCTCAGTTAACCTAAACTAGATTCCACTTCACAGGCAAGCCTGGGAGTTAACCTAATGCAGATAATCCTTCCAAAGAATGCTTAGAATTTTGGTGTCCGAGGTGAGTGCAGATCTTGTCAAGTTGACACTCAATTTTAACCTTCTTAGGTCTAGCTCCCCAGGCTCAAACATCCCTCACTTACCCATCATGCCTCTCTCATGTCATCACTTGTTGGCATCATTTATATTTGTGAGTGACTATTTTCAAGAATGAAGCTGGGCATGGTGGGTCATGCTTACTACAGTAGCAGCTTTGGGGAGGACGAGACGGGCAGATCACTGGGGCTTTCTGGATGTCCAGCTTAGACTGCTTGGAGAGTACCAGGCCAGCAAGAGACCTGGTCTCAAAAGAAAAAAATGAAAAATTAAAATTAAAAAAAATAAAAGAAGGATGGGGTTTGAGGAATGACACCTGTAGCGGTACACACACACACACACACACACACACACACACACACACACACAATGAGTGGGCTGGAGTGGCACACGCACATCCACACACAGAAATAATAATTGTCCTTGGCATGCGTAGGCTGGGCTGGCACATATAATAATGCATAGTTTACAAGTTTTCATTTTCATTTTAACATTTGTTCAGTATGTTCCAGAGTCCAGGGCTTACGGCTGGGACCATCTTCCCTTCTCAGATGAGTTAAGGACAAATGTGGAGCTTCCTGCAGGCTCTGAGATGGGCAAGAGGCTCTGACAAAGGCCAGAGTGGACCAGCTGCCTGGGAGTGGAGCCAAGACGACGAAGCTGCTGACAGCGGCGGTGGCAATGGGCCCTCATTGTGAAGCCAGTCACAAGGAAAACGGATTCAGGAAGACGGAGGCCTTTACAAAGGAGGCATTAGAGGGGACTGGAGATGACCGGGAAGTCCTAAGCGGAAATGGAAATCAATATTTGTTGCTTTTGAACTGAATGGGCCAGAAGCCACAGAACACCAAGACACAGAACCGAAGCAAGCAGAAGTCCTACGGGAAGTGGGGGCAGGGGACGGGTTGCCGGGTAAGAAAGCAAAAGGGTAATTCAATTGGAGAAACTGATGGCTGGGTTTTTAAAAGCAAGCTGACTCAGCAAGTGCCTGAGCAAATCCAATGATGTCAGAAGGCGGGTGGCAAGTATGGGCAGTGTTGGGGCACAAAGGATGTTTCTGGAAGAACACTTGTGCAAATGCCTTTTGTTTTGCTTTCTTCTGAGATACTCTACAGCCCAGGCTGGCCTGGAGCTCACGCTGCATCCCTAGGATAACTTCAAACTCAAAGCAATGCCCCTGCTTCAGTGTCCAAGTGCTGGGATAACAGGTGTGAGTCCCTTTGCCTGAATCTGTGAATGTCCTTCATGGATCAGTATACCGTGTGCCAGAGGTGGGCAGGCATGACTGTAGGGTGAGAGGCGACTGAGGCGGGGATCCTGGAGCACAGAGCCTGCAGGGAAGACATGACGGTGGGCAGAGACAAACGGAGTTCTGGGCTGGGAGTGAAGATCTTTAACTTCTGGGAAGGGGCTTTGCTATTACACTAGACACAAGTCACGTGTGCAGAGCAGCAAGTGCATCTCGGTCCCAGACAGCTGAGCAAAAGCTCTGTGTGTGTGAGGACGTCCTGAGAGACGCCGAGGAGCAGCTGTGGTGGCGTTCCTTTGTCAGCAGACACTGATGGCTGCTGTCTGTGCTTCTGGAACGCTCATAATGATGAGAGCTAACTCTCTGCCTGCTCCTCACCTGTAGTGGCTCGGTTAATCCCCTCAACAACCCCGTGAAGGAGTTAAATAATTGCACAAGGCTAGGATGGGGGCAGCATGAATGGAATGGAGTTCCAGAGGCAACATCTAAAGTGGGTGCCAAACCCCTCCATAATTAAAATAGTACAGGAATACAACACTTTTTAAAAAAATCAAAGTTAATGCAAATAAAATAAAATAAAATAAAACAACCCCACGCTGAGCAAATTGCCAAATTAGTGAAGACAGAATCACAAGATCACAGATTTTAAGCAGGGAGCTGGGACCCAGATCCATGCAGCCTGTGTGTAGGAAGCATGCTGCTCTCACTACTCCATAGTTGCATTCAAAGCTGACTGAGCAGCAGGCTACATCTGCTGTTCCTCCACCCTGTATGGCACCTGCTTAGGGCCCAGCACACAGGAGAGCTGCAGCTCATGACTGTGAAGGGCCCACAGGCAGGCTACAGCTAGTGGCTGCCAAGAGCCCTTGCTGCCCAGAGGCATGCATGGTCACACAACCGGCACCTGCTCAGGAACTGAGGCCAAGGGTTTCGTCTGACTAACAGACGTGACACGTGCCCCAGATTATTCCTAGAGCGACATGAACACGTCACTAGGCTGTGAAGATGCTTGGTGTTCTGTACGGTCTGGAGAATGATGTATGCTAGCTGCCGTGCTTTTGGTTCTGAGTGAGTTTATTAAGTCTGTAAGGAGCAAAAGTAGAAGAATAAATACTGATTAGTGGATATTGAGAAGCAGCAGACAGAGGGTAAAACATCATCCATCTGGGAGTTCACAGCATCCAGCCGAGGTGGCTGCTGCAGTCCAATCCAGAGGGCAGACAGAAGGCAGCACCAGCAGATCAAGCGTTCATAGACCCCAGCGGACATCGACCGTGGAAGCCGAGGCAGTCAGCTGGAGGTTTGGACAGAGGGTCCTCTGCGCTCTCTTTGTGGCTGAGCTTCCTCTGGCTGTACCTCCTGCTGTCCCCACTGCAGGTGTTTTTATATCAAGGATTGAACAGTAATAAGACCTGTTGGAAATGGTTCACCGGCTGGCGGTCCTCAAGGGTCCAGTGTGCTGTTCTCTTCCCTGTCAGAGTCAGTGGGGCACAGCCCATTCAGGTCAAGGAGGACAGTGAGATGCTTGGGTCTGAAGTGGAGGGGCAGTCCCATTTCCAGAGTCAGCATCAGTGAGCTTAAACAGCATCTAAAAACTTATCAACATAATGCATGCCATTCCTGGTCTCTCCAAAACTTGTGTTAAGGTTTTCTTGCTATTGTGGCCATATTGGAAGGCAGGGCCTATGAGATGATTAGGTCGTTAACAGTGATTAAAGGTTTTTTTCACGGGAGTTTGAGAATGTGTGGCTTGTAGAGAAAGTGGCTGTTATGAAGTGAGTCTGGCACTGTGTGTGTCTCCCCCATGTGCCAGATGCGGCCACCTGACCTTGGACTTCCCAGTCTCTAGAATTCTGAGTTCAAGTAACTGCTTTCATTTTTAAGTGACTCGGTCTCAGGTATTCTGCTATAGCAACAGAACAAAACAAAACAAAAACATGGGCTACAGGAACCCACAGTTGAAAGGGAAGATTCCAGTCTTGAAATCCTGTGATGGACTTTGAGAGGGGGTGACATTTGAGCTGGGATTTCTCTAGGTAGGATGGGGGAAGTGATGTGGTAAGCAGAAGGCAAAATCCGGAATCCTCACACACAGTTTTGAGACAGACTCTCACTATGAGTTGGAGGCTGGCCTTGAACTTGAGATCTTCCAGCCTTGTCTCCTGAGTGCTGGGATTGCAACATACAATGTTCAACTTCAAAAATCCAAAAAGAGGGAGGTATACACTTGTTAATTGACTTAATAAACAAAATAAATTGAGGGAAAAGGGGAGATGGTTGTGTGGGTTAGTTTTTGTCAACTTGATACTAACTATTGTCACCTGGAGAAAGGACTCTCAACTGAAGAATTAGCTCCACCAAATTGACC
This sequence comes from Peromyscus leucopus, assembly GCF_004664715.2. Taxonomy (NCBI): domain Eukaryota; kingdom Metazoa; phylum Chordata; class Mammalia; order Rodentia; family Cricetidae; genus Peromyscus; species Peromyscus leucopus. Next base: position 5,965,627 of record NC_051086.1, read on the forward strand.
TGTGGGCATGTCTGTGGGACATTTTCTTTAAAGTTTTTTCCCCTTTATTTTTACTTTGTGTGTAGGGGTGTTTTGCTTTATGTGTGTATGTGTTCATGTGGGCTTCTGGTGCCTGCAGAGGTCAGAAGCAGGTATTGATCCCCTGAGACTGGAATTACAAACAGATAATTAGGAGCTGTCATGTGGGTGCTGGGGATAGAACGTGGATCCTTTGGAAGAATAGCCAGTGCTCTTAACCTGTGAGCCACCTGTCCAGCTCCCTGGGGCACTTCTTGATTGCTGATTGATGTGGGAAGGCCCAGCCCACTGTGGGCAGTGCCATCTGGGGCTGGTGGTCCTGGGTTATATAAGAGAGCAAGGTGAGCGAGCCATCAAGAATGAGCCGATCAGCAGCAGTCCTCCATAGCTTCAAGTCCCTGCCGTAAATCTGTTGCTTTTGGCCAGAGGGTCTATCACAGAAACTAGGGCAGTGGGTGACACCCACACAGAAGGAACAAACTGGGGACAGTTGACAGCAGCTACCCTAAGAGGTGGACGATGTCGAGAACATTCTAGTTTCAATAGCAAAGTTCAAAAGAAAACTGCAGAGCTGAACAGAGGAGCGCCCAGGGTCTGCTTTGTAGGAACTAGTCTAGACTGGTGAGTGCTGCCCTTCCAGATGTTCAAACTGAGGACAGGGGAGCTCCAAGTGTGGTTAAGTGGGAGGTTTTTATTGTAGCCTGAGGCATCTGGAAGAGTCCAGAGCAGAGAGAGAAAGTAGTCGACTAAACATGGCCAGCAGACTGGGCTTGGCCCTGAGAGGAGCGGGTGGGGAGAGTGAATGATAAAGAGAAGGCGATAACCAAGAGAAAGGGGCCAGAGAAGGCCTGGAGAGAGGACTGAGAGAGGAAGACAGAAAAGCTGAAATAGATGGGCTAGAAGGAGAATGAGAAGCTAAGGAGGGAGAAGCCAGAGAAGTTTAGGGTAAGGGGCAGGTGAGAAGAGCCAGGATGCCAGCATGGACTTTGAAATGTGTACCAGGTACTTGTGTTACCTGGAGGCCGGCATGCGCTTTGGTATGCGAATAGGGTACTTGTCCCTTCTGTCAGGGACGAGAGAAATGACTCCTTTGGCAGTTCTTTCAGAATGCTGGCTTTCGTCTAACTTCCAGAATTGGGGCCTGATACCAGTGTGCAACTGAAGATGTAGAGGGAACCTCAGAAAACCTGCAGAGTACCTTCAGGGACAGACATTAGAGGAGAGAAGGAAGGGATGAGGGACAGAGCAGGGACAGACGGGAAGGAAAGAGAAAGAGACCAGGAGGCGGGGCTGGGATGTCTGTGCGGGAGGGAGCTGCACCAGCAGAGAGGAAGTGGGGGGGGGATAGTGTGGGAGGGTGGTACAGGGAGGGCATCCTTTCTTCTTGGTACCAAAGCCATTTTAGGAAGACCCGTGCTGCATTCACAGCTCGGTGACTCCAGAGCCATAGTCCCTGTCTGAAGTGCATACTATTGGGAATCCCGACCAAGTATCAGGGGATTATACTCTGAAACTTCTAGATGGGGGTGTGGTGGCGAACTTTGAGTCAGAGCTGCATGCTGAAAGCAAGAAGGACATCTGACCCGAGCTATAGTCTGGAGTGGAACACCAGGCAGAGGCTCCTGCTTTCCCTGACTGCAAAGGACTGCCCAGAGGTGGGACCCTGCATCCATGACCATCCAAGGATTGCCCAGAGGCAGGATCAGTATCTATGGCTTGACCCCATGAAAAAATATCCAGATGCAGGCCAAAACAAGAGCTCTGATGAGAGCCCACATACAAGCTATGCCATCCACCTGGCTCTCCCCTTCTTGAGTGTAGGCTTATATGCATGTGTCCATCTGTATATGTGCATGTGTGTTCAGGGTGCACATGAACATGTGACCATGTATATATCTGTGGAGGCCAAGTCTTTGTCAGGTGTCTTCTTTGCTCTCCACCTCAAAATGGTTTTTGCACATTTAGTGTGTGTGTGTGTGTGTGTGTGTGTGTGTGTCCATGTCCGTGTCCGTGAGGGATAAAAAGGGATGTTACATTCTCTGGAGCTGGAGTTGCAGGTGGCCGTGAGCTACCCACAGGAAGTGCTCTTAAATGCTGAGCCATCTCTCTAGCCCCCTCCTTCTTCACTCTTACATTTCCCTTCTTTATTATCTAGTGTCAGTCTAGTAGGTCAGCTTTGTCCTGCTCTGATGTACGTATGTACCACTGAAAAGGAAAAATCAGTAGCCATCTTGAGAGATGCTCCCCGCCCCAACCCTCTAAAGGTATTTGCTGACCAGCAGTTGTAGAGCTGACCAGAAGTTGAACTCATAGCAAGACTCCAGATGCACACAAACATCAAGCTTCTAAGCATACCCTGAAGAGAATCTTCTTTCCAGCAGCCACAGAGCTCAAGTTGCAGAAAATCAAACCAAAGACCTCACTATAAGGTTGGCTGAATTATAGTGAAAATTCAAGTCTCAGCCTAGGAGTGTAGATGTAACCAATCGTTTTATTAAAATAAAAAACACAGAGCCAATGTAAAAGAGAAAGCCGAGAGGTCAGAGCTCAGAGATAAAATCTTACCTCCTGCAGTGCTCCTAACTTCCCCGAGAGAGAGCTACTTCCTGTTTGTCTGTGTTTAAATAGTCTTTCTGTTCTGCCTTCTCATTGGTTCTAAACCCAACCACATGACTGCCTCATCACTGCCTGTAAGTACCGCCCTCCAGGTCTTAAAGGCATATGTCTCCAATACTGGCTGTATCCCTGAACACACAGAAATCTACCTAGCTCTTCTAACCATCACGCTCTTGCTATGGCTCTAATAGCTCTGACCCCAGGGCAACTTTATTTATTAACATAAAATTAAATTACATTTCAGTACAAATAAAATATCACCATATTTCCCCTTTTCTATTTTAATAAAAAGAAAAAAAAGGCAAAAGGTTATAACTAACAAAAGAAAAACTATATACAAAAGTACAATAACTATATACAATATATACAAGTAACAAATACCTAAACGATGTCTAGTCCATTTGTATTTGACAAATCAGAGAAAATAATTCCCTTATCTATCCTATTTTAGTAAGTCCAAAATGTATCTAATTCACTTTCTATCCTAATTAATCTTCAACTATAACTAACTAATCTTCAACCATAACTAACTAATCTTCAACTCCCTCAGAGACCCAAGAAGGAAATAATATTAGCTAACAAAAATAAAAAAACAGGAAGTGCACAAAAGCAACTTCCAAAAATTTTGTGAGTTGACAGAAACAGCCAGCTGCCTGGCAGTCACCTGAGGTTTCTCCGCAGTGTTGGGGCATCATCTTTAGCCTATAGGCTTATTGTATCTGACAGACTCATTTGTGAAGTAGGTTGTACACAAGGTCAACAGTTCAACCTCACATTGGGTGAGAGCAGTCCATGTACCAGAAACACCTGAATTCCACTAGTGTCATGTCATGATTCAGGATTTTAAATTTTGGAAATTGTTGATGGTTTTTGAATTCAGCTGTCCATTCTTCTTGGCTGTGTATATATGGCTTCATCTCAGCATCCCCTTTTTCTCCACATCCCTCTATTAAATGCCAGTCTACTATTGAGAGGCATGAGCTTTCAGTTGTTGTTCCATTGTACACCAGAAGCCATCGGCCCATTGTCTGTTTAGCTGTCTTCGAAGAAAAGGACACTGTACCTTTTCCAGATTGTGAAGGCCACTTTAGGGATGGTGCCATATTGTCCTGACCTCAGAAGATGCCTTTTGATAAAGCCATAACCACACTTGTTTTGGCAGGAATTGGTAGTCCTTTGTTTTGTGTTCTGTCTGTCCATTTTTTTTTGTTGATTCGAGGATACTTTGTTGCCCAGTGGCTAACTTTTGCCACAATGAAAATTAACTCCATATGCAGTTTCTTTAATGCCCATATTTTCTCTGAAGTAGATTGGTACTGCCAGGAGCCGACATGTCTCAAAAAAGAAAAATTTCTAAGTTATTAAAACATTTTAAATGTCATATTTGGTAGATCTTTGAAGGGTTTGAAGATGACCTGTCTAAAATATATTTGTTCAATTTTTAAAACATATCTAATATGACTGTAATTTTTATTGAAT